>NW_024713650.1:1757981-1885481 GCF_018991925.1 Homarus americanus | reverse complement strand
CATAAGTAAGTGTTTGGTAGTCCAGTGATCATTATAACAGATATGATTTTAGATACAAGTTAGATTTAGTTATAAATTATCGGAAAATTTGTCCAAACCTGTGTAGCCAGAGGGCATCACACAACTCTACTTATCCTTTATATAGTTACAATTATAATAGGAATTTGCATTCATCATGGCAGACAAGAGATTAATGTTATTTCTATAACCTGATAATTGTTAAAACCAATAAAGCTGACACTTTAAGCCCTTCTTACAACCACTCTCTTCTGTGTCAGTCTCCAATATTCACAGGAAAATGATACTAAATTATTTCTCGGTTATCACGGCGATGAGACACACCTGGGCAAGACGCTGTATTTCTTTAGGGAAGGTAGCGGAGAACATGAGTGTCTGGCGCTGGCCAGTGGGAGGCATGTTGTCCTCCTCTACAATTCGACGGATCTGAGGCTCAAAACCCATGTCCAGCATGCGGTCAGCCTCGTCAAGTACCAGGTATCTGAAATGTGAGTCAGTGTAGTTGTGGGTGTAACTTACTTCACCATCTAACACACCAAATTAACTATGAATATTTAACCCTTAAATGACGGCCATCATTGGTGGAAGTTATATGTAAGGACGGCGGCCACCATCAATTGACATTTCACGTTCCTTATGTTCTATTTTTGTGCACGTGGGATCATGCATAGAATCCTTAGCCACCGTTTAAAGGCTAAACATTCATTCGAAACAATGTTACACCACTACGAATACCTTATCAGATGGTGCTAGTCACTGAATAATAAACCCCTCATTATCCTGCAGCAGCCAGAGTCCACTTACTAGACATACAGCCAATATACAGTATGTTACAAGTGATGATTAACTAATGTATATAACTTATACCAGTAGAGACCACTATTATATTTGTTGACGTGTATGTACGAGTGATGACGTGACGGACTTAAAAAAGCTACAGACTATGAAAATAGCTTTATTACCAGATTCTCCAAGTAATATTTTGTAATTCTTAATATATGCAATGACAATCCATCAATAGTCATTCCTAAACTAAGGCATCACATGTACAGTATATTCATAAATAATTAAGAATTTTTTTTTCATATATAATTTTAAGAAAAAACTTAATATGTTACATATTTGTCCCAGTCAATATACTTTATAAAACAATTAATTTGTAATCCTCCCTGCAAGCCCCACCCTGCTAAAGGTCAGGATGGCCTGAGTCAAGAGAAATATTGATTCTCCCTCCTTCACTGTCATTCTCTCTCACTGCCTCACAAAGTGTTCATCCATGTTGTTCTTCCACCAAAATACATTACCTGTGTGGTGTACTCAGGGTATTTAATACAAAAAACTTGTAACTTGAAATTTATCAAAGGTAAACATGAAGGAAGATACTACTGAATTTCTTTTTTTCTCTTTTACTAGTTTCTAACTAATACTTACTTGCAGGAGTCCAGCCCAATCTTGCCACGGTCAATCATATCAGCAAGACGGCCGGGTGTAGCAACGAGTAGGTGGCAGCCACGAGACAAGTCCCTCATCTGAGAGACCACATCTGCACCACCATACACAACACATGGTCGTACTCGAGCCCTAAGAATAAACGTATACATCAGCCAAACATAAAATAAATTTATCCACAAATATAAATGTTTAAAAGAATATGCTTAAGCATTCATACTTTCCTCAAATTTTTTTAAGCAAAAGCTGAAATTCTTTCTGAAATTGGCAAGGATGTAAAGGAAGTAGCTAATGCTGACAATACACCAATCAAGCAAATGCAATAACATACACAACCTTGACTATTAAAGGAATGTTTAAGTCAGCACAGCAGCCAATACAAATATTGACATGAAAAATTGAAAACTCAGCCCCAGGGTGTCTGAGGCCAGTAAAAATTAAAAACTGGGGGAACAAATAATAATTATACTCCCCACTCAAACCTTTCTTACATTAAATACTCAAAAGTTCTCCATTTATAATCCATTAACAATTTCTAGCAAGACAACAAAACTTAGAGATGGTGTTGACAGATCTCGGCAACCAACGGTGGGAGGCAGACTTACCTGTATGAAAATTTGCGGGACTCGTCGTATATTTGGGTCGCCAACTCTCGGGTAGGGGCTAAGACGAGAGCTAGAGGGAACTGCTTACTACGGCCACGAGGGTTATTGTTCTTAACCTGGGGAACACAAAATCAAAGTTACCCGATTTGTTGGTTAGAGAAAATAATGCCATATAAATGTAAGCGAGACATAAGCATTAAAAGATCAATCTTCATACATTCTTTCTCCTGCAAGTCTTCTACCAGCATACAGCTTGTTGGCTACAGTAACACAGGGTGTCTAAAATTATCTGACCCATTTCTAAATTTAATAAACTCATTGCTATTCCTCGTCTTTCTAATGGGATAAAAATTTTCTTAAATCTTTGCTTTCATGAAATTAAGTCTTTCTTTCCTTCATATTAACTGTACAGTATTCTTCTTCAGTTCATGTTCAATTATGTCCGTGTGTCGTGATCAACTCCTTGATTTAGAGTGCGCCAGCCAGCTTTATACATTGTGTACTAATCCTCACTGTCCCACGGAGGAATCTTTGCTCAGCAGGCACTGACAGCATCACCATTGTTGTGTATTATCACCCTCTCACTTCCCTTTTGCATCTTAGTGTTTCCTCATGCACTTATCTCCACATACTGTTACATTTATTTTTCTATTAAGTTATTTCTTCACCTCACTCCATCTATCCAGCTACAGCTACACCCACAAGCAACAAAGATGGGTTGTTTTTGGATATGTGTAATGCTCTACTTTGATGTATTGGTCATAATAGAAACCCTCCCAGCTTGACCATTTCCATCTCCCTGCCATGATGCACAGTAGTTGCCCCTCTCCTACACACCTGATCTAGACTAAACCATCCTGGTGTTCATCCTAAATTAGGTCTGCATACATATGTTAAAAACTACAATAGCCAGGTACTGTATATCTTACCTGAACTGGACCCTGTTCATAGATTTGGTTAAGGATTGGGACCAAGAAAGCAGCAGTTTTTCCTGAACCAGTCTGGGCACAGGCCATCAGATCTCTTTTGGCAAGGATGAAAGGCAGGGCATATTTCTGTGAAGGTCAACACATTTTATTATAGCAACAATAATCATAAAATGTTTTCATATTAAAGCACTCTTAATCCCCATTGCTTTCATTTTTATTTCCCAATCTTAAGAAAATAAAATCCTTTATTAATTATTTCTTTCATGTTATTTACTTCAATACATTGTCATCGCTACCAACATCAAAGCAGTAAACGTACCTGGACTGGTGTGGGTCTGTCATATCGGGCTAAACTTATGTTCATCTTTATAATTTCTGTTAGTTTGATGTCTGCAAAACTGCTGATAGAGCCAGGGACATCATCTCCAGTAGCTTCTACAGGAATGTCATCATATTTGTCGAAGTTGATACCGCTATTGGACTGAAATAGAAAATTCATTTTAACTCTAGAATTTAACATTTTACTTTAACTACACACACATTTAATCAGTAAACTTTACCCAGCAATCATAGACTAACTAATGTCTGATATGGTGGTACAGTATCAAGGATGTGGCTCTTCTAAATATCAACTGCTTCCTAATACAGTATATATTTATCATATATCAAAATAAAATACTTGTATTCATAACTAGGTGTTTTATAAGCCATTTATCCTTCCACCTTATCGGTGAGTATTGTACAGTACAGTGTCCTGCTGTGAACCTCTGGGTGTCCATAATTCAGAAGATATAACAATCCTTGCAAGATACTGTAAACAATACTTACTACTGGACCGGCAGTGCTGGTGAAGAGCTCAGCTTCCAGGACCTCATTCCTGGGCAGTGGCTGAGCCCAGTCGTCGCGGTCATTGCCACGATCCTGCCACCGGCTATTGGAGCTTCCTCCGCCGCCACCGCCGCCTGAGGAGCGATCGCGCTCATCTTCGATCCATCGTGTATTACGGGGAGGGCCATTCACCCCCCCACCATCACGGTAGCGATCTTCGTATCCACCACCACCGCCACTGAAAGACAAATACAATACATATGTGAAAATAAATACAACTTTATATTCTTAAACTTTATGTGTAATCTTGTCTTACAGTAAAATATTATATGCAATATGACCCAAAAGGTTGAACTAAAATATCAGGTAATAATTAAACACCATAATGTAAGGACATAAAACAGCTATTCCATGTACAGTAGTGAACTCACCCGCGATTATCCCGGCTTCCTCTCCAGCGGTCATCGTGTTCCCTGAAACGCTGTCCATCATTCCCTCTGTATCCAGTGCCTCCGGTGGTGCCTCCTCCAGTGGTGCCGCCGCCGCCGCTGCCACCACCCCGGTTGTCTCTCCTCTGATAGTTATTTGACCCTAAATCTCCGTTCTTCCGTCCACCTGTTGTTTAACATATCAAATCCCTTAAGTTCTTTGCTGCCCAAGAGGGACACTGTCAATTATAAAAGCCGTACCACATGAATAAAAAGCCAGACAAGACAAAAGCAGCAGCATGTGGGGAGGGGGGAGTGGGGAAGCTACTTATTGGGATCAAATTGGAAGTAACCGTTAATGCACAGGTAAACAACACACCACACTTGGATAATAAGTGTGGAAACTGACAACACAACTTGACCCAACATTCTCAAGAACAGTACAGTAAAACACTATATACTATACAAGGCGTCTCAAAAAATATGTGCTCTCGCTGCCTTACAGATTTCTTGTAGCGATCGTGTCAATGTTTCCTAATTCGTTGATGTGTCAAAAACTCCCACAGGTGAGGAAAAAGTTGCTGTTGTAATAGAAACACCCTGTATATGGCTGCCATCTCTACAACTATCATCCACAGTAGATGACAGCCATCCCTACAGCTAACTTCCACAGTCGATGGCAGCCGTCCCTACAGCTAACTTCCACAGTCGATGAGAGCCGTCCCTACAGCTAACTTCCACAGTCGATGAGAGCCGTCCCTACAGCTAACTTCCACAGTCGATGAGAGCCGTCCCTACAGCTAACTTCCACAGTCGATGAGAGCCGTCCCTAGAGCTAACTTCCACAAATGATGGCTGCCGTTCCTAAGACTAACTTTCACAGATGATGGCTAGTGTTTAAACATTACAAGACTACAAGTACTTTCAGTGAGGCAGACAAAATAAACCATTGACAATAACCTCACATTAATCTGGTGGCACTGATAAAGGAGCACTGTTCAGCTGTACCTCCCACTAAAGATACAATATTGACATGTGAATATTCTGCTTATCTACAGCCACTTCTTATCCACAAACTCAATTTGTATACTGATGCAAAATATTTCTATATGGTGGCCAGACAGTTGCTGATCCACTACAGTACCTCTTAACATTTAGTAGCTTGTGCCTCACTCTCTCTATCACCCCTTTGGCAAGATGCTAGTCTTGTTCCTCTTCAAAAAATGTACCGGATAACATGTTTACTCTACTGGAGAGTATACACAGCCTAGTGTGCAAAGTGGGAACACATTCCTCCACCTCTACTGGGAAGTGTACCCGACACCGGGCACTTGCAAGGTGAGAGTGTCGCCACTGCTTTAGTAGCTACTGCACCTATAAAAGACAGTGCAAGTTCCTTTCATCTATAGAGGTAAATATTCCCCCAATGCTAATTTTCAGTGAGGCTACATTTAACTTGATTAAACTTTAAAAAATATGGTCATGTAATTCATATAAGATCCCTTGGCCAGTCTTTAAAAACAGTAATGCCGACGTTAATCCTGTGATAACGATGCTTCATATGACTCACTCTAATCACCCAAAGGTGTGTTAAAGACTGTCAGCTGAACACACCCAGACACATGGTGTGAGCTCCAGCATTAAGTCTTCACTAAAACTGGCCACGAGGTCAAAATCACAAAATAAAAGATGTATCTACACTTCTGCCTTACTTTAAGCTATAAACATGTGACGTAGGTGTTAGTGACAAAACAAAAATGGGACAGAGGCAGAGAGAGTATTTACAAAGAATCGAACAGGCATGACATACCACAGTGCACACAAAGTTAAATTATTGACCTTATACTTAATCACCACATATTCCATTCTTACCCTGTACAGCACACCTCAACACATTCTCTCACTGTTCCTTTATCACCTCACATTCCTCTCTCATTCTCACTAGCGTTTCAGTTATAACAGCCTCTCCCATCATTTACCGCCACTTACGCTCTAAATACCACAACACATTATCTATTACGTTCCCCTCCACAACACGTCCCAGTAATGTTCATTTGGTTTGCCTATCGCTTTATCCCCTAGTGTCACCCCACCTCATCACCTTCTACTATAGCCAACAGTGAACTAATCTTTTCATCACCATCAAACACAGAAATATACCATCTATATCATGATATCCATTATAAAAATACTATGTTCTGGTGGCCAATACTGTATACTATTACTTCACACTGACATGCAGCAGGGAGAACTGCCGCCGGGTAATCATGGCTAACCCGAACGAGCGTTGAAAATTGGCCATAAAATGTTGATGATGACAAAATGTTAACCTGCTCACCTAACCATAATCTACCAATGTGAACCAGTCAGGAAAAGTAGAGATAACACTTCTGCACATATCACTGCCATCTTGAAAGACAAACTACTCCACAGAAGAAAGGTTTATCCTTATTGGAGAAAATCTAATGCTTAGGATTTAGTCCAACAAGTAGCTATTCACTGCAAAAGATGGTGCTACCTAAGGATTTTAATATCACACATGGCTAGAGGTAAGTGTGACTTGCCTAGCTTACCACAAACCCATTTCCCTGTTTATCTGCCTAATCTAACCAAACCTACGTTATCACACACTAGGATATTGCCCTAATTACCACAACAGGTAACATATTTCAGTGATGTGGTCCACACTTACACTTGACTATTAAAACAACCCCTCAGGTAGCATAAGGGTGTTCTATTGTTAGGTAAAATAAGCTGGGTGCCTAATCTTCAGGTGGTCTATGAGAGCAAACCTAAGAATATGTTTATAATGATGCCCTACTGACACAACTGCGCCAGAGAAATGAGTGGCAATAAAAACTAAAAAATTTCTAGCCATTTACACTGATACTCTAAAAACCACCTTTAATGGAGGGTAAAGTCTGAAGGGCCCCGAGGAGTGAGATCCCTGTGACACGTTTACTATATACATCACAAGGACAAGAAATCATACAGTACTTCTATATAAGCAACTTTTCATAAACCTAGTTGTGGAGGGTTGAATCAGTTTGAGCAGGTTGGAAGACTACACTTTAGGTAGAAACACAACTATGGGATAACTGCTCTTCCTCCAAGTGATTTCTCTCTCTAAACTAACAATAATGTACAAACCATCTCAATAATCACAATTCTAAATTCAAAGACATTTATGGCCATTTTCCACACCTGTGTTGGTTAATGAATCAGTAATGGAAGTTACGGTCCTGCACAGGTAAACATTGTCACCTAATACTGTCAAGACATCAGTGCCTTATATAGGTATCACCTGATGTATGAATGGGTTATGCTCCTGCAAATTCATTCTTTAAGTACAAATATGTATACTGAATGGTTGAACGTGCATCCAATATTACTGGGGCTATGTTTCTTGAGGGAACAATGATTGGGCAGCTGTGTGTGTATCATGCAAATCTCACCATTTTATATCCTGTAAAATCAATAGTAAATAATAAATACACTGAAAACGGTGAACATTGTACAGGTACAGTAGTGTGTACTGTACATGCTCCTCTGCACATCCTGGGCGGCCATCTTGACTGTGTGACAGCCAAAGATTCGTGTTCTTTAAAGAAAAGAGGGAGTTAAAATGTGATGCTATTCATCAAAGTGAATGGCGTTTTCATAAAAAAGGTGGCAAAATGTGACTTGTTAAGTTTTTGTTTTACGCTTAACGGGCACACGCACATCGGTGGGACACCCGTCATAAGAGTTTTAACTTTTATGACCGAGGGAAAACCATAACGGAGGCATTAAAATCAATCCAACACAATATTCGGTGTTGATTACTCAAATGGCAGCCACACCAAATTATTAAGTATCTCAAGCATGACCACTGGGCTGGTATTTAACACTCACGCAAGTCAATATTGCTACCAAGTATTAATGAGATCTGGCAACACAATATTTCCTTCGGTATAAACAGGTGAGAGTAAGGGTCCTGGTCTAGGGTTCACCGTTACTACACACAAAATGGGCCATAAATCCCAAAGTGAGGAAGGAAAATGCTAACAAGGAATCTTCTTCCATATAGTGTCAGTTGTTCCATCCACGCGACAAGATTCGTCAAAATCTGCGAATATTAATTTTTTCAAGTTATCTCGTTCACCGGGTGTCTGGGTGGACAGATAGTGCCGGCATCACCGTGTCTTCCGCCACGATAGGGAAGTATACGAAGAATGAAAATGCAAGAACTGGTAATTCTTACAAGATAAAGGCCTCACATTTAACTACAACAGAAGGTCTGTCCATTCCCCAGACAATCAACCACCTTAAGAAGCTTTGTTGATTCCATCAGGCCAAGGCAACGCAGCTACGGTAATATTTACTGTGGTCAGCTTATAGTGACGAGTCAAGTAAATTACAACCTCCTTGCTCTTACTATCAACTCGTGTAAGTATTAGCCACACATCACACTAGCAGCAATATAGGACACACTCCTGACACAAGTATTCATATCCCACAGTCACTCAAAACTGTGATAATCCAATTATTGGTAATAAAACCAAAAGCATTAGTTCACCTGTGTAAGTCTCACACGTGGCATCACTCGAGTAATTCTGGATTATTTCTTGGAAATTTAAAATACAGTACAAATCACAATATATTTTCCTTTGCAAATCCACAACTTACTGAACTGTTTAAATGAAGCCTTGGTGCTTACAGTCAAGGCACTGAAAAGGCAAAAGATCAAAAGTTCTGACAAACAGTAGCTTGTATTACAATTGTTAACGGTAAACCAATAAAAAGTTTTCAGAAAACCAGCTTTCATAAGCCATTTGGAGTTCAAGCCAAAACCGGATTATATTTACCCGTTTTGTTAAATTTTTGTTCATTACATATATAAGCCATTTGGAGTTTAAGCCAAAACCGGATTATATTTACCCGTTTTGTTAAATTTTTTATATAATGAAGTGTGGTACCACAGCTTGAGACTACACGACAGTTTGCACACTGTTAACTACTCAACTCACACAGGCTTGCCGAGTAAACATGAGCGAGTGAGTGAATGATGTCAAGCCTAAATGCACAACCTGCACACACACTACACCACAATATACAGCAGTCAAGTCAACCCCCAAACCTTCACCATTAAGGTATAACTTACTGCTGTACTGATCTCTATCTCTCTCCTGGTCCCAGGTACGGCCAGTGTTCTGGAAACTGCGGGAACCATACCAACTTCCGAAACCGTCCCTAGAATTCCTATCTGAAGTATCTGCCAAAAGGATGCAATATATGGCAATCTGCAATCCTTATGAGGCAAAACTAAACTGTGTTCTCTGAGAGGTCTGCAATAGGCATTAATCAAAATTGTCTAGAAAATACACATAATCATTATAAAAAGCCCTATCTTATAAAATAAAAAGGAAATTTATTGCAAACATAACTGAATACAGTATTAAAAAGGCTAAAATGAGAAAAATAAATTATTCAAGAAATGGGAAAAGACATTAGAAATAAATATATAATAATAAAAAAATCAGAACACACATGCATGACAGAATCTGACCAAAGGCAGTGGGTGTTCATGGTGTCAACCCCTGAATAACAAATTACAGTACTTTTATTATTGTAAATATGAAGATTATCTTCATCCATCAAAACTACAGGGCTGGGAACCTATCAACACCAGCTACTGAACTGACATTACACCTCAAAAAATGATAAAAGTGTTCATATAAACTCTTTAGCCACAATGAGACCTGACCTTTTGCATCCCCCCCCCCCAGAAAATATATACATGTCCAGTATAATTTACAGATGCTCAAAGGTTTATTGAAAAAGTTCTGTGTGTGTAGTCTCATTAATCCACAGCAAGATGAGGCTCTCTCCCCTAATACCTGAGTAGCAGCTTAATGACATGGTAAAGAAGAACAACATTCTACATTATCAAGTACAGTTGTGTACCATCAGCCAAGTGCGAGTCATTAGAGACAAACCATGTGGGGGAAAAAAGGATAAGTGATAACCAGTCAAGTACGTCATCCCGTGTGCTGACTTAAATAATCTTTGTATGTATACCGGTGCTGTAGGCCAGTTCATACCCCTATGGTAAATCAGCATTGTTGACTCGAGGCAGTTCAATTTATGACGTAAGTTCCCCTATAATCTATAGGAACTTATGACTTAGGGCCTTGATTATAAGTTCCAAATGTGTTATGTTATTTCTGGTTAAGTTAGGTCACTTTATACCTGGGGTATAAAGTGGCCAGGGGGTATAATTTGGCCAGTAGCTACAAAATAAAATGACTTTGACCTTAGAAGGATGTTCATGTAAGTATACTGTACATACAGGTATACACAAAATTTTCTTTATGACTCGGCTGTCACCCACATGTTCCCTCTTGGGAAAAAGTGTATGGAATAAGGTAGTAATTTGTAAAGTCTTCATCAGACATTTTATACCAACACCATATTTTTACTCAAATTTTTCTGCAGCCCAGAATTTGACAGATAAATCAATGTTCAACATACCTCAGCAATAACCAAACTTTTTGTACCCCACACCTGAAAAATTAAATTTCTACCAAGTACAGTACAGTAGTGTACAAATAAAGGAAATTATCAACACAGACAATATACCATGAACACCCAATCAGGTGAAGAGAGATCAAGGAATTAACAGAAAGAATGTTGTTGGACTTACAATCGTTCTCACCTGGTGGTGGTGCGTCTTCCAATCGGTTCCGAAGATGAGGGGGAACGTAGCGGCCTCCTCCCCGGCCCCCACGGCCACCTCCACGTTGACCAATGTGGTCTCGTCCCTCCAAGCCTAGACCAGCAAACTGTAGGGGAAAACAAAAACATAACCAATGAGTCCTACAACTCATTATGTTAATTACAATAAACCCTCTATAGGTCTACTGCAGATACAGACAAATAGATACAATAGCCTAGCATAGGTCTACTAATAGATTAAATTAAATACAGATAGACAACAAAAACTAACATTAACACCAGGAAATGCTAACCTATCCTAAGTTCACCCAACCTAACTTCCCCAATAATGCATTACAATATTTAATCGTCCTGTGAAAATAAGTGAGAGTTCCTCCTATTCTTCATGACATACAATACAAGACTCAGGCATTATTTCTCAGTACTTTTTGGGATAATTTTCATTGTATCAGCAGACTGTATATATTTGGCTTTATACACAATGTAAACTCAGTGTTCGAACAAACAATAAAAAAAACTACCATATAAACTATATATATATAACAAAAAAAACACACCAACTAATTAATAACTATGTATAACTCTTGTTGTTTGGTTTAGTTAACAATAATTAAGTGAGGTTTTCACCTTACAGTTAAAGGAAAGTACCGATATATATACTGTACACGGTTCCCACACTAATTGTCTTCTATCTTTCCCACCGTCAAGATTTGTAAACAAATACTGTACCAAAAATAAACACCCAAGAAAATCCCCCCAAAGTATCAGGAAACGGAAAGACAGACGTTAACCTTGAATATAAAACCTTTACCTACCTCATTTACCTACTCAAAATATCATCACATGTCATAGGTAAAGGTTATAAACAGGTATTGCTACATTACATCTAAAAGGGTTACATTAGATCTGTTAATCAAGTCACATTTGCATTCAGGTGTTGTGAAAGAGTGATTTATTACCACTGCCTCTGTGGATAAATTTGTAAATAATAAAATTATCATACAGCTCACATTGGTTTTGCATGGGTGGATAGTGTAGGTATACCATTTTATCATACATAAGCAGTGCATGTATACATATCATACATGGCCAGGTAGACAACCTATCACACATAAATAGTACAGGTATACAATCTAACATACCGTACATGGACAGTACAGGTATACAATCTAACATACATGGACAGTGCAGGTATACAATAAGCACATAAGAATGTAGGGAACTGCTGCGGGCCTATTGGCCCACACTGGACAGTTCCGTTTACACCCAACTCCTATTACTCGTATATCCGTCCAACCTATGTTTGAAGCTATCCAGCATATTCGAGTTAATGATGACATTTGGTAACTTATTCCACTCGTCCACTACTCTATTTCCAAACCAGTGTTTACCTATTTTGCGCCTAAATCTAAATTTGTCTAATTTAAAACCATTGTTACGAGTTTGCTCCTGGTTGGATAGTTTGAGTACCTTTGTAATGTCCCCTTAGTTCAGCCCTGACTTCCATTTATACAGGTATACAATCTAACATACATGGACAGTAGAGGTATACAATCTAACATGGATAGTACAGGTATACAATTTATTCATACATGGACAGGACAGGTATAGAATCTTATCACACATGGACAGTACAGGTACAGAACCTAACATTCATGGACAGTACAGGTATAAAATATTATCCCACCCTCAATTTTATCCTACTCTTTACCATTGTCTGTACCTGCATTGTGTAGGCATATACATTGTTTGAATACCTGCATGGTCATGTATACTGTATACAGATACCTGCATTCACTACACACATGCTGAATCAATGTAAACATAGAGGACAATTTTACCAACTGGTTTTCTTTTCCTATCACCAAAGTGCCACAGTGTTTGTAATGCCAGGAAAATTCATATCCCCTCTTTAGGATTACATAAATAATTACAAATACTATAGCTAAAAGTCAAACAATACATCCTTAGTGATGTCTCAGTAGCATGAAGTTCCTTATATTACATTACCATCATTCTTTCTTCTCCCACCACACGTCTGTATCCTAGGGCTTAAACCATCAGTAAATGTCAAATAATATCAATAAATACAAAGATATAATTAAGTATTAATCATATATAATATCTGGGTCAGTAAGGCTGTAGCTATGCCGACTAAAAACTTATATTTCCATCATTTAAACTCACAAAAATAACTTTCTAAACCTCGACTGAATCATACTGTTGGCATACCAGCACAAGCATGTGTTCCCCACTCATATCTAAATAAAGACGAAATAATATACATATATAAATATGTATGTTTTAAGGATGTGAACCTTCCCACCACATCATGACACCAGAACCCCTGATAAGAATCACTTCCATCAATCTTAATACTAATAAATTGCCTAACATTTACGATAAGGTTGACAGCGCTCCCAGCGGCGTCTGCCATTACCACTACCTTCCACTTATCTTTGTGTTTCTTTCATTATTTTATCGCCATACAGAGCATTTTACACACTCAAATTACACCTGAGGGTCTTCTTTGAGGTGTAATATCTAAATAATTAACGAGATATTGTTTTTTGTGGTGAAATTTACGTTTAGCGGCTAGTGGCTTTTATATGGAGGGGACGAGTTCCATCCATAACGTGGTGCCGCTCACTGGCATCTCTACTTATTTTCACCATTCTTCCTTCTATTTCACCATAAATTGATAAATTCCGACCCAAAACACTTAGCTGGATGATAAGGTCAGGATATAGACAGCATAAAGAGTGAGAGAAAATATTATTACCAGCACCAGAGCTTTACACCACCACGGGGAGACGAATTGATTGGATTGTCAGCTGCTGGACTGGACGGGAAAAGGCCTGACAAGACCACCATTGGTATAAACTCACACCACTCACAATACCACCGTCAATCACTACTATATATGCTCACCTGCCGCTCTAGACCTACTCCATTGTGGGTGGGTGCATTACTCATAGTACAAATAAAAAGTAACTTGTAGTTTAAAAGTTTTAGGGGAGGACACTCGGCACAGTTCACCGTCTGATGACTCCGGAGGACAAAGCCAATTTTCTGTGGTAGTGACGTCACGGATACACCAACGGCATCTGTCGCCATACTCCTGAACTTTTCCCCCTAATATTACCCATTTTTGTCTTATTTAACCCACTTTAAAACTATCTATAGCATTAAATATGCATCTAATATATTAATAAACATACAAAGTATCTTCATATCACTGTAATATCCTCAAAATAATAAGATATAGAATAGATATGTTACCCCCAGTGTTACTATTTTTACTTATTTAACGCATTTTTACATTCTTTATCGCGATTGTTATTTATATAATTTATTGGAAACCATAGATCTATTTTAAATGAACCAAATATACTTAAAACCTAAGATATATGTTAACTATAGCTTATACGTAGATTTCTGTTTTTATCTTATTTAACCTATTTTTACACTCTCTATAACAATAATTTTGTCTAATATATTAATAATGATATAAACTAATATTATATATTATATAAACTAATATTATATAACCTATATGTGCGTAAAATATAAGTGATATATTATCCATAACAAATAAGTATATTACCTATTTTCTTTTATATAAGGCATTTTATCTATGTTTACATAATTAATTATATGTTTAATATATTACAAATAATATACAATACTACAGAATAACCTCGATATATCCAGAATACATAAAAAATATATCCCACAACTACTACGTACAATTATATATCCATTATTTAGCCCTCAGTCCTAAATTAAACCAAATATAACATATATAGCTTCCATATATGATTAAATAATATAATAATGGTTGGTATATTATATAATTTGGGTGATATATTGTTAATAAAACGCTTGTCGAGGCTCTATTGTTATTTTATGTTTTAATGTAGGTGGCAGCACCGCACGCCATCCTTTCCCTTAGTACACTCAAACAGGTCTGTGAACTTGGCCACCCAGCCTTATTTTATCTCTTTATATCTAACTTATCGTAACTCCAAAATGTTTCCCGTGTGTCTTGTTGTAATGTCTATTGTGTTATCAAAGTCGTTTATTGTATTATAGTGATTTGTGACGCCCAATAGTCTTCAAATAAGATAAAATGTTGAGGTGTCTGTGTGTGTTGTGGTGGATGCCGGAGGTAAACATTGGCTATTTTCTGAACTTTAATTTTATATTACCACGAGGTTGTAATTTAACTTATGTTGTAGTTGGTGATATTTTATATAATAACGTAATTAGGGGTTGTACAACGTTATTAAATTATTAGTTCCCCAAAATATGTTATTCTAATGTTGAATGTTACATTTGTGACTTGTTACTTATAACTAATACCGTCAATTACTTGTGAAGACTATGTTATTATGATGGTTTTTAATTGTAAAGTGAATGTGGTTTTATTCGTAGTTAAGTTAAGGTTATTGTTTATTAGTTGTCAATTGGTATAGTAAAGCCATTAGTCGTTAGTTGTGGTTCATATGTTGTATTACCTTTATGTGACAGCCAGAGAGAGCACATGATCACTCCTCTCGTGAAGTATTTTTTGGGGTATATTTAGAAGAAAAAAAATGGTGATATATTGTAGTTAGGCCAGCCTAGACCAGCCCCCCCTCCCTAAGATTACCTGGATGACCACACCTAAAATATTACCCCAACAATACTTACTAAAACCCAAGGTACCAAGATACTAGACATGACGTTTACAACCTGACGTAACATCCCAGTTAAGTAGCCACATCCATAAAAATATAGTTTAATCATTTACATTGCTTGCAGCAAAACAACAGTTTGGCGAATCTAGTTAAGAACATAAGAATGGAGGAAACTGCAGCGGGCCTATTGGCCCATACTGGACAGCTCCGTTTACACCCAACTCCTATTACTCGTATATCTGTCCAACCTGTGTTTGAAGCTATCCAGCGTATTTGACTTAATGATGATATTTGGTAACGTGTTCCACTCGTCCACTACTCTATTTCGCGCCTAAATCTAAATTTGTCTAATTTAAAGCCATTGTTACGAGTTCGCTCCTGGTTAGATAGTTTGAGTACCTTTGTAATGTCCCCTTTGTTCAGCCCTGACTTCCACTTATACACCTCTTATCATATCGCCTCTCATTCTACGTCTCGAGGTAGTGCAAATTTAGAGGCTTTAACCTGTCTCTGTACCCAAGGTTCCTAATGCCCGGGATTAGTCTTGTCATTCTCCTCTGAATTCTTTCCAAGTACGTATTCTATATCCATTCTGTAATACGGTGACCAGAATTGAGCTGCATAATCCAAGTGAGGTCTCACAAGCGCAAGATATAGTTTTAGGATGACCTCACTAGTCTTGTAACTAACACTCTTTTGTATGAACCCAAATACACAAATTTTTACTTGGTATAAGATTCCTACTTATCATTACTCCTAGATCCTTCTCGCAGTCCATTTAGGGTCGTTGTTTGATCTGAGTTTTCTGTATGGTATGGTCTGCCTTTGTGCATTAAGTAACTCGTAAGTTCATAGTAAGCATGGCTGCTTTGAGTGCTAATATTATTCCACGATCACAGGAGGACAGGGTGCATGCTGTCTCCATGCAGGACTTTTCAACTATAATTCGAGCAACATTATGACCCCGCAAAAGTTCAGTTACCAGTATTTTGTTATAGTTGTCCGGAATTATTCTTTACTTGTGTTTAATTAATTGTCTTGTTTCAGCAGGATGGGGCGCGTGATTCGTGCTCAGAGGAAGGGTAGGGGCTCGGTGTTCAAGTCCCACACTCACCACCGCAAGGGGAAACCTGCCCTGCGTTCAGTGGACTACGCTGAGCGCCATGGTTACATCCGTGGTATAATTAAGGTAAATGATTCCCTTGACCTTAAGAACTGGTCTTCTCTATTTCATGATTGTTATGTTGTTTCCTTTGAATGGTTTGTATGGAGTATATTGGCCACTTGGCTCTCATAAGACAATGTATATAACCTAATTGCTGTTGAATTAATGCTCAGATAATCTAAAGTTAATGCCTAGGAAAATTAATTGCATAAATAAATTTTCCTATTGGAAATTTTGTAAATTACCACCATACGATACAGTACCTACCTTCAGTACAGTAGTTACCTCCAGGAGGCCATCTTTACCCCAGTACCACAGCCTGTCACCAAGATCTAGGCTCTTGTTACTAGCAATCCCAAACTCCATATTTGCAATACCATACAGTACTGTAACCTGTGGGATTAAATATATAAATTATTAATAAATGTTCTCAGAAGCATACACATAATTCTCTATTCAACAAGAGCAATACTTCAGCTGGCAGCTGATACATTAAAGGATTTACTTGGCATTTCCTTTTCATAAAGTGAGGGTGAGTGATAGTATTTTGTGAGAATTTTTTTCAGACACATGTGAAGGATGGCTTGAATCATGAACTAATAATAGAACATCACAATACACTAGGGTTCATTCTAGCTGCTTTAAGTTACCAGATGTGTAATACTGTGGTTTTCCCATCCATAGCAGGGCCTTAAGAATGTCCATAATGGTTGAGGAGACTGCAGTGGGCGCGGGGATACAGTATGAAAGGTTACAGAGAAATCATGCTACGTAGGAATGACGACAAAGCGAGATTAGTCAGAGATAAAACCAAAATGTGAGAGAGGACTTGGTTCACTAATAACTTGTTGTAAATGTTTACTATGCCAACATTACAGTATTGTAATACCAGAAACCTGGAAGATAGTGACTGATAGTGTATCAATTTTGAAGAAGGGAGATACATAGATCACTATCCTCTAACTACCGTCCAATTGTGGGCAAATTGCTGGAAGCGATAATTTCAAATTATTCAAAATCGCCTCAAGAAACACCAAAGTTGATCACTGATTCTCAACATAGCTTCACGTTCACAAGTGTCTGTTCATGTCTGACAAATCTCTTATCTTTTTTGGGCTGTTTTCTAATCAGTGGATGACTGACACGATTATGATGTGGTTGAGGCTCGTGGAATTTGAGAAGACAATCTAAATTGGGTTGGGATGTGGTTACAGGGCAGGAAGCAGAGTAAACATTAACGACTCTAAATCTGACCAGGGTAACATCACTATTGGAGTACCCCAAGGCTCAGTACTTGGACCATTACTATTAGTTATGTACATAAGTGACATATGAGCATCGACAGCAACACAGCTAAATTTGCTGACGACACTAAAATATGGCTTGTAATTAAATCTGACGAGTACTCTGAAATACTACAGGAAGATCCGAGCGATTTTTCCGCAAGGTCTTAAAAATGGCATGTGAAATTTAACGTGGAAATTTTTAAACTACTTAAGTGTAGATGTAAATAGTGGAAACCAGATATCAGATGAACAACGTTATAATAGGGAATTCCGACTGTGGGAAAGATTAGGAGTATAATGATGAGTAGGAATCTTAAACCAAGACGACAATGTGTATTTGCTAGAAAAAGGTTAAGAAAGTACTTGGGTTCATACGAAGGAGTGTTACAAGACTAGCGAGGTTATCCTAAAGCTATGTCTTGTGCTTGTGAGACCTCACTTTATGCAGTTCAGTTTTGGTCACCATACTAAAGAATGGATATCAAATCTCCAGAAAGTATTCAGAGGAGAATGACCAGACTAATCCCGGGCATTAGGAACCTTACTTATAGAGAGAGTTTAAAGCCTTTGAATTTACTCTCCGTTGAGAGACGTAGAGTTAAGGGCAATATGATAGAGGTGTATAATGGAAGTCGGTTAAACAACGGTGATCCCACCAGGAGCAAACTCATGGCAATGGTTTTAAATTAGACAAATTTAGATTTAGGCGCAAGATATTTAAACATTGATTTTGAAATAGTTGTGGATTGGACAGATATATGAGCGATGGGGGGGGTGTAATCGTGACTGCCTAGTATGGGCCAATAGGCCTGATGCAGTTTCCTTCATTTTTGTGCTCATGTTCTTATCCTCTGGGTTCAACCATTACCCCATCAGTACATTTATCCTCAATTCACTACCGTGTTTCCCAATCATGCACACTGGCGACTTTAATATGATAACTATAATACATTTTCTTTCATTACAGAATATTATCCATGACCCTGGCCGTGGTGCCCCCATTGCTGAAGTGCACTTCCGTGATCCATACCGCTACAAGACACGTAAAGAACTTTTATTAGCAGCTGAGGGCATGTATTCAGGACAGTTCATCTACTGTGGAAAGAAGGGTAGGTATTGGTTACTTGTGCCAGCATATGAAACGAACAAATGCTTGCTATTGTAAATTAACATATATTAACAGTTATTCTATAAAGGCCGACTAAACCTGAATACTTGTGTATCCTCCCAAATTATACCATATACCCCTTTGTGGATGTTTGGTTAAAGGTGTGAGGTAGAATAATTCAAGCCACCCATTATCACACTGCATCTGGAGCAGAGTCGATAAGAAGGCATTGACACAAAGCTTACATGTGCCAGTAGTGTTGTTGAAATAACCCAATTAGAGGTTATCCAGTATATTTTGAGGTATCATTTGACCCATGAGGAATTGAGTCTGGAATGTATTAGGGTATTTCCTTCACCACTTGAAGCTAACTTGTGTTTTAATTTATTTTGTATAAAATACATTGCCATATTTATTATTATTAAAATATATACTGTATTGTCTTTAATGGGGATACTGTACAGTGGTCTAATCAGATTTAATATAGGCTTAACTAGAGCTAATATGTACGAGATGATACACGATGGGGGTGGGACTGGCCATTGCCATGATTGCAGTTTTTTTTTTTTTTCCATTTATACATTATACACTACTGTACGGTGTTCTCGGCTCCGGACATTAGAGGGTTTACTGTATAGAGAGCATAGGAACGATTTGATTTGTTTGAGTTAAATACAGGACTGTATATGAAAATGGAGCATTTTCTTGATTAATAATACTTTCTCCTTGTTTGCAGCAAACCTCGATGTTGGCAATGTAATGCCAATTGGTACACTGCCTGAAGGTACCGTGGTGTGCAACTTGGAGGAGAAGACTGGAGACCGTGGCCGTATTGCTCGTGGGTCTGGTAACTATGCCCAGGTCATTGCTCACAACCCAGAGACAAAGAAAACTCGCGTGAAGCTTCCGTCGGGCACCAAGAAGGTTCTCCCCTCTGCCAACCGTGCTATGATTGGTAAGTACAGTAGTAGTCTATATTACCATTAACTTTTTAACTCCTTCAGAGATGCAATTTGAAATTGGTGTTTGTTATAATTTGGGGATAATTTTTCCATTACCAAATGCTGGGTGTAGAAACTTATTATTTTAACAAAAATCCTGAATACTTTATATCTGTTTGGATAAGGTTACAGTCCTGTAAATTGAACACAGTAAAATAGTTCTTTTATGCTTTCTAACCTTATTTTGTTAAGAGCTTTGTTTTACTGCTCATTATTAATCTCACATGAAGGCATTACAGAAATTGACAATTCTAAACAAGATGAAATGAGTGTAATTAAATATTTTAATATGGGGGTTCTAAAGATGCAGTTCTGAAGATAAAAATTTGGTTGAGCATTTACCTGAGGACCCTTATATTGGTCTTGGTATGATAATGTTTTAAATAGTTAGTGTGGGAGAGATGTAAGTTTTTTATTATGAGCACTTTGATGTCCCTGCAAGTAAGTTTAACAGCAGTCTTGTTGCAGGCATCGTGGCAGGTGGTGGCCGTATTGACAAGCCTATCTTGAAGGCTGGCCGTGCCTATCACAAGTACAGGGTGAAGAGAAACAGCTGGCCTAAGGTTCGTGGTGTTGCAATGAACCCCGTCGAGCATCCCCACGGTGGTGGTAACCATCAGCATATTGGTAAGGCCTCCACAGTGTCCCGAGGCAAATGTGCTGGTCGCAAGGTTGGTCTCATTGCTGCCAGAAGGACTGGTCTTATCCGTGGTACCAAAAAGGACCCTAGGCATGCTGCATAAATTACAAAATAAATATTCCATGAAAAAAAATGCAAAGGCTGTTTTACTTAACCATTACCATTGTATAATATTGGGCAAGGTATACAGTACAGTACTTTCGTAAGGTCTTGATAATATTATTGTACTGGGTTTAATAAGCACCATGTACAGTAGTGGTATGAAATGTCAAGGATGCTTTTGTGGGACTTATAATGGATAAATGCTTTAGTAATGGCAGAAGAAGAATGTGTACATTATTTGTGAAGAACAGTGAATATGAACTTAATCTACATTGGAGGGGATTAAAGAGGGTAAAATGAGATGATGATAAAAAATTGAACCAGGAATATCGAACTTGGATACTAAAACATGATGGAGTGCCTATGTCCGTTGGGGCTAAACTTGCGTGAACAGTTTTTTCCACTTGTGTTATTGTCACCTCTCCCCCCCTTGGTTTCTGATAATACAGGTGTAGTTATATTTTGTTAGGAATGATGGGGAAACCTAAATGTATAGTCCTACACCATGTTATATAACTGATGTTTGCCAAGTTAGTTTCAGTTTGTGTGAAGACAATGGGGACTAGGTGCTGAAGTGAAGCACCACATCAATAATCAGCTGATAATGTGTTCATGGTTGCATTGGTGGTTTGAATAAATTTTTGGAATTTTAGCAAATATCTTTTAAGCAGATCAATGTAAAGGTCTGAAACAGGGAACACACTTCTGTACAGTAATGTCAATTGGAGCATTATTGGTGTCCTTGACTATTTTAGCAATTTTTTTTGGCGAGTATCAAAAGATAACTTGGCAATGGACTGTGGGAGTCATCTGTTATACCGAGATTGTAGTTTGTTATATTAAATATTTACAGAAACTACAGCAGTGTGGCATGGCTGTTAATGTAGGTAAGTAAATACAAGCTGCATATCCTCACCTTAGAAAAAATGCCCTGAATACCTTATGTGAATATATGAGCTGTAAAAGGAGGAGACAGTGTAAACCACCTTCCCTTTAGACAAAATCATTAAGGTGTGATACTGAGAGCTGGTTTATGCACAACTTGCCAAAGTCTTCACTCGTCTCTATGGACTGAATTTTACCATTTTTGCATACATTACAATTGTCTTATTGTATTAATACAACTTTAGTTCACAAGTAATAATAAATGAAAATGTTTAACGGAATACATAGTTAATACAGTAATTGATTGGTTCCTGTGTGATGCATTTTCCGTGACACCATTTATCACTTAGGCCTAAACATTTTAAATTTCATCACTGTCTACCGGAAAAAGAAAATTACTTTTTGGGGGGCCTAAGCTGATATAATCTAAAGAGAATATTAGGAGTTGACAAAACCTGTCCAGTGATAAACTGTGTGCCTAGTTATTGTCTGGCAGGATATCCTGTACTTTGACCGACAAACTGCAGAGAAGCTCTAGTTTGCCATTATATAAACTACACTTTACATACAGTACTTGCACTGTATATGAACATTGTATACCAGCATTCTCTATATACCTGTACATGCTGATTCAATGTAAATTTGTGTGAAGATATTACTGAATAAACATATCTATTTATGCATCCATAGCAAGAGAGGTGATAGGAAACGTAACGAGCGTATAATATATAAAGGAAGAACGTCGAGAGATAAACATACTTTTCCCGGATGCTGATATGCATCATCACCTCCACAACCAGTGTCAGGGAGACGAGAGTTGGTGGCACTACTAGAGTTGGTGGCACCACTGGGGTTCGTGGCACCACTGGGGTTCGTGGCACTACTGGAGTTGGTGGTGCTACTAGAGTTTGTGGCACTACTAGAGTTCGTGGCATTACAAGAGTTGGTGGCACTGTTAGAGCTTACATGTGACATTCAGGTAAGTACACTGCTCTCTTATGTGTGGTGCATCATGATGTAGTGCTGTGGTAGATCATAGATGTAGTACTGTGGTAGATGTAGTGCTGTGGTAGATCATAGATGTAGTACTGTGGTAGATCATAGCTGTAGTGCTGTGGTGGATATAGTGGTAGATATAGTAATGAGATAAATAACACATCTACCACATGCTGGGAGTGTTGTTATTGGTGAGTCGTATTACTAAATATGGAAGTTACCAACAGTGTGTTTTGGGCAGGAAGTTGTTATTATTGTGAACTGTGTAATAACAGGATGAGAGAGAGTGTTTGTGTATGTGTCTGTCTCCTCTATATAGCTGTATTATATGTGTTTTTTCCTTCCGCCAGAATCCTCCCTCCAAGATGGCCTCTTCCACAGTACCATCAACCATAGTTTTGCTGCTTACCACTATTGTCCTAGCCACCACCACCATTGGCACTGACCTTCCCACCACCAGTACCACCTCTACTACTACCACCACCATTATCGCTGAGCCTCCCACCAATACCACTGAGCCTCCCAACACCATCAGCACCACATCACCAGCACATGATCATATCGCCGTCATCACCTTAGCAGTGGTGGTGGGGCTATTGGTGGTGATTATCTTGTGTGGTGGGTACAGGTTCTGGCAGGAACGACGTACAGTACTCGCACACCAACACGTCCAGGACAAGTTGGTGGCAAATAAAAAAGTTGCCGTCAGCATGACTCACAGCAACAGTGAGGGGAACAGGATGCGCCAGGAGCCAAGTCAGATCAACAATTTGAACAGTATCACTTTCTCCTTTGATTCACGTTCTCAGACTTGGTCACCTGATAGTTTATCCGGCTTCAACCGTGCGTCAAAATCACCGCCGCCTCTCGCCCCTTCACCCTACCTGTTACACCCAGGCACTACCACTCACAACTGGTCGAGTCGCAATTTAGGCAGAACCTTGATCGACGAAGACCCGTACGACGAACTACCAAGCCGAGGAGCACCCATACCTTTTGTGCCGTCATACACGGTGAGAGATGAGCATCCCCCCGTCACTTCTAATATAACAGATCAAACTGTCCAGGACACAAATGATCTGTGTGAGGAACTTTCCCTGGAACACTCACCACTATCCTTGCCTCAGCTGGTTACCGTAACTCTACAGGAATGTGTCGAGGATGACCATGGTGTCTGTCACAAGGAAAGGGACAGTCGACTCAACCCTTCCGCCTGTAAGTATGGAGCCAAGAATCCTGGTAACTTGCCAACCCACAAGAGACTCACTGTGACCAACGTCCTGGCGGCGGCCATGTTGGAGATGAAGAGTAAGAATCTCTTCACCCAAAAGAGAGATCTGTTGATGGGGGAGACAGGCTTCATTGCCAGGAAGATGTCTGTTAAGACCAAACTCCCAGCCTCAAGGACGACATCCTTGGACAAGGAAGCACCAGTATCAAGGACGACATCCTTGGACAAGGAAGCACCAGTACCAAGGACGACATCCTTGGACAAGGAAGCACCAGTATCAAGGACGACATCCTTGGACAAGGAAGCACCAGTATCAAGGACGACATCCTTGGACAAGGAAGCACCAGTATCAAGGACGACATCCTTGGACAAGGAAGCACCAGTACCAAGGACGACATCCTTGGACAAGGAAGCACCAGTACCAAGGACGACATCCTTGGACAAGGAAGCACCAGTATCAAGGACGACATCCTTGGACAAGGAAGCACCAGTATCAAGGACGACATCCTTGGACAAGGAAGCACCAGTACCAAGGACGACATCCTTGGACAAGGAAGCACCAGTATCAAGGACGACATCCTTGGACAAGGAAGCACCAGTATCAAGGACGACATCCTTGGACAAGGAAGCACCAGTACCAAGGACGACATCCTTGGACAAGGAAGCACCACTATTAGCAGAAACCTCTGAGGACAGTACTTCAGAATCGTCAGATTATGAGAGCGAGGATTCAGAATCGTACTCAGTGAGGTCAGGGAGCAGCTCAGATCACCTCTCTGACGACACTCATTCAGAATAAGGAACTAGAGTCGGTACTCTCACTACCCTTCATTACACTACACTTCCATTCTCGTATCGTGAATCAAACATTAAAGAAACAGAACGTCAAATACTGGGATAACACAGTAAAGAACGCAGTTCAAGATGAGATTTAGAAAGATAAATTACCCATTGAAATATCCCCCCAATAAAAAAGATATGTGCAGTGTTGTTGATTCTTAGACGACAATAATGATTCCCTGTGTTGATGTACTTACTGTATTCTTCATCACTCTCTAGTTTGGTGACTATAGTGTGAGAAATTCACCATTTTCTGTTGACATTAAAAGATAAAATTTATTCATACAGGCGAAATAGAGTCAAGAGGAAGATATATTTTTTTTAAATAAGTAATGATTTTTGCTATTAATATGAGGCGGCTTGGGTGACGAGTAGCCAAACAACACCGACAAAGTAAAAATAGCCAGAAAACGCAATTAAACATTAAAAGAAAGTTGAATTAAATATTATAATATGTCAAACGATTATATCTAAGTGCTAGTTTAGTTCTCGTCTGGCCCAAAGTGTCTCATAAAACCCGCCAAAACACTGTTGTTGATATTCGTCTCAATGGGTCTTGGCGTTTTATTTGTGTACATGTGGCTATTTTTCGCCTATTATGTATTAAACTCAACATGAAGCCCACTAGTCAGGAATAATACTTAAATATACAGGAAATACTGATCCTTAATTTCAGTGTAGTTTTTGAGAAGTTAGTAATGTTGGATTGTTTCAACTACCGCAGTACAAAATGTAAATATTTTATGTTATTCCAGATTCATGTATCTTACGCTTTAGAGTGTTCAGTTTTGGTTAATAATAAATGAAGTATTAATATGTTTTGGCTTGACTGATTATACTTGAGATAAACTGTATACACAATGACTTATTATCTTAGCTTTACACCAACTTTATACCTGTCAACTTACTAGCCAGCGTAGGGGTGTAGGTATACAAACAAAAGTAAAAAGTAAGTAGATTAGGAAAAATAAACAGGAAGTAGATTTGGCCAGAGCCACCATATGTACATTTAATTAGACTGTTAATACAAAATTGTACGTTATATTGTCAAATCAGTATTACACGTTTCAACATAGGCAAGAAATAATTAAGAACAGCATCAGTAACTCGGTATAGTATAGTATACACTCTTTACATTTACGTTTTCTGTAAAAGTAGTGAGATAGAGAATGCTACTGGTATAACTGCTGTAATTTTAATCTTGCATACCTTGTCACAAGTTCATACTGGTTTATTGTGTACATCGACAGTCCAGATATACAGATATTACAAACAACGTGCGTAGACGGTGTACTGTATGTATATAAACAATGTACAGCCTCGTTCAATATTCTTCGAACACTGCTGGAGCCAGCTGGCAACTCAAGGCCGTTTGTTTACTATAGTACGAAGTAAAAATTATGAATGAATGTAAAAGGTTATCGGTGATTGGTTACTTAGTTCCCCGTTGCTTAATTAATGGTTGGTCTTTGTTGATTCGTATTATATTATAGTACGCACTATAGTAAGCAAACGGCCTTAAGTTGCCAGCTGTCTCCAGCAGCGCTTAGCAATATCTGGCATCTACTTGTGAGTTATACACATATGATTGGGATACACTAATAGCACTACTTGTCATCACATATTATGCCTGAACCACAAAATGGGATAAAACTCTCCTTTATACCTAAGATCTTCGGGTACTTACATGCCAAATACTGTCAAGTGTTCAAGACTTTTGACCTAACCTAGCTTAACTGTCTGTAAATGAACAAAATTACACACACACACACACACACAGAGGTTGGCAGGACTTCGGTCACACTCTTGGATGAAAAAAGTTATCACTGCCTCGACTCTGTTGCCTAAATAGTCCTTAAGGTCATGTTGATAATTTTATTCTATTTGCTAGTTAATATTTTTTTATTACTCTGCTTGTGATTGGCTGAGACCGAGTGTGTCTTAAGGGAGATTCTTGAGAGATGACGAATATGTTAGGCCTCTCTCTCTCTCTCTCTCTCTCTCTCTATTCACCACAACCACCACCACTACTACAGTGCACCACACCACTACCACAACCACCACCACCACCATTATGCATCTCTTGCCCAAAAAGTGGACACAGTCATGCGTTCTCACAGTGGCCCGTCTTGCTTGTTATACAGATAGATAGATAAATAGACAGAGATAGAGAGACATTTAATCAGTAATATTAGTCACACAAGTTAAGTTGGTTTAGCATGTATATAGACAGTGCAGGTATACAGTTCACCATGTATACAGACAATGCAAGTATACAGTTCAGCATGTATATAAGAACATAAGAACATAAAAACATAAGAAAATAAGGAGTCTGCAATAGGCCGGTTGGCCTGTGCATGGCAGCTCCTGTCGAGAGTTACTACCACTCTCTATCATCCATGAATCTATCTAGCCTCCTTTTGAAACTTTCCAGAGTTCCCGCACTTACTACAAAGTTGCTAAGCTTGTTCCACTCGTCCACCATCCTATTTGTGAACCAGTTTCTTCCTATCTCCTCCTAAACCTAAACTTATCCAACTTGAATCCGTTGCTCGAGTCTTATCCTGCTCGGATATTATAAGAACTTTATCTATATCCCTTTATTGATTCCTTTCACCCACTTAAATACTTCTATCATATCTCCCCGCACTCTTCGTCTTTCTAGGGAATGAAAGCTAAGTTTCATTAACCTATCCTGATATGGAAGGTTTCTAAGTCCCGGAATCATTTTTGTCATTCTTCGCTGCACCGACTCTAGTGAATTTATATCCATTCTATAATAGGGGCACCAGAACTGAACCGCATAATCGAGGTGCGGCCCGACTAGCGCAAGATATAGTTGCAATAAGGCCTCTGCACTCTTGTTACTTACACTTCTAGATATAAAACCCAATACTCTGTTTGCCTTATTTCGAATATTAACGCACTGTTTTCTAGGCCGTAGGTCCGGGCTTACAAGTACCCCTAGGTCTCTTTCACAAGTCGACTTCTCTAGGTTGATGTTGTTAAGGCTGTATACATTATAAGTATTTGTTCTTCCAATATTAAGTACGCTGCACTTGCTGGTGTTGAATTTCATTTGCCATTTTTCAGACCACCCCTGCAGTTTATTTAGATCCTCCTGTAATGCATTTGCATCCTGCCCTGAATTAATTTGCCGCCCTATTTTGGTGTCATCCGCAAACTTGCTTATGTCACTGCTGATCCCAGTATCTAAATCGTTTATGTAGATTATGAACAAGAGTGGGCCTAGTACTGACCCCTGGGGAACCCCACTGGTTACACGGCCCCACTCAGATTTAACACCATCTACGCTGACCCTCTGCGTTCTATCGGTGAGCCATGATTTTATCCAATTTAAAACTTTCCCCTCGATACCATGAGCAGGTATACAGCTCAGCATGTATATAGACAATGCAGGTATATAGTTTAGCATGTATATAGACAATGCAGGTATACAATGTACCTCGAAAGTGCAGGTATACAAACAATGGTAAACAGTAAGGCAATTCGTTCACGGATAGTCAATAAAACCATCGGAGGCTTATTACAACACACAGACAGACACACACAAGGAGACAGCGTGGCCGGCGGGAAGGAGGAGGACCAACTTACATAAGAAGGGCCGTGTTGTGAGAATGTAATGTGGGTGAGATAAACGACACACGTGGTTATCACGCCGCCAACCACGCTCTCCCGTCACACCATGGTCCATTAGAAACAGGAGTAAGAATGGCGAAAATAGTTATAAATCGCGTTTATTAGAAGAATTTTAGGGAATTTTAGAGAAAGCATCTGGCTCACACGAAGTAGGAAACTAGTGCAGGCTGGTCTCTGTTTCACGAGGCCTTCAGATGTAAGTGTCGTGAAGGAGGCGTGGCAGGAACGTGTGGTTGGCGTTAGAAGGCTTGTGATTGGCCAGAGGAACCATGGTGCAAAAATGATCAAGGGCGGGAAGGCTGGTGATTGGTTAGAGGCTGGGGGGCTGGTAGAGTCGTGGGCACTTATAGACATCACTCGTAATGTCTGGATGGCTGTGCTCTTTCTCTCCTCAACAACAAATTATATATTTATGTTACTTACGCCATCAACACTGCGTATAATGTGAAGGATACCAGTGTGTGTGTGTGTGTGTGAAGGTAGGTCTCTGTGTGTATATGTGTATGTATGTACTCTTGAATATCTGTATGCGTGTGTGTCTATAAAAAATTACCATCACAACACGATCCTCTCCCCATTTTGACACTCTCCAGGTATAAATCACATTAAAACAAACACCTGTCACCCTCCATATATCGTTCAGTGGGTTATCTCGATAACACAAAGTCTCACCTTACATTATCTATTACATAAGACCCTTCAAGGACTCTGTATAGGTAAGAAGCATTAGTATTATGCCATGGGACGACCTATTAACACACACACACATTCTGTCAACACCGAATTAACCCATAATACACTGTCCTTCCCACTTGTCCCTACCCTTCCCACTTGTCCCTACCCTTCCCACTTGTCCCTACCCTTCCTACCCTTCCCACCTGTCCCTACCCTTCCCACCTGTCCCTACCCTTCCCACCTGTTTCAAATCAACCTTAAACAGATATCATTACCATGTTTCACTTCACCCAAGCCTGAAGCCTTAATAGGACGCTACTTATATCAAGGTGAAGTAATAGAGGACTGAGCTAAAACCAATACTTCATCTTCCCTGTTTTAAAACATATCAGGAGCGAGTCATAGTGAAGGAGCCATTGACCTTGTTGTTCATGATGAAAAAACACAATAAATAAAATAATAAGAAACAAATTGTAACAATGTAAATAAAAACAGAAATGGGACAAATAAAACAGATCAAGTATGAGAAAAATATTTGTTGTGTAATTAAAGTAAGAGGGATTGAGAGTCTGTAATTGTGTGTAATGAGGTAGAAAGTTAGTGAGGTATACTGTATATTGGCGTTGTTGTGGCGTTGTGACAGTAGGGACACTACTGGGAATAAATATATAATGATTCTGTTAGCTATTAGACTACCACCACCAACAGTAGTGCCATCAACAGTAGTGTCACCAACAACAAGTGTGCCAACAGCAAGAGTGCCACCAACAAGAGTGCCAACAGCAAGAGTGTCACCAACAATAAGAATGTCACCAACAATAAGAATGTCACCAACAGTAGTGCCATCAACAAGAGTGCCACCACCATCATTAACTCACAAGACCTCGTCCACCCCTGGGTCACGTGACTGTCCCCAACCACCCTCGTGACTGAATGACTGACCGACTGACTGACCCTTACAGTCTTAACCTAGCCTCATAGTGAAAGTGTACAGTACATGTTCAGTACCTGTCAACAGTGTATAACAGGGAACAGACAGAATCTCTGATCGCCTATTTAGTCGACCTGTGACGATGAGGATAAGTAAGCATGTAAATATCACGTCTAATGGCCAAGGCCAGGATGGTGAGGACCAGGGTAGCTGTCAGAGAAGGTGGGAGCCAGGGCAGCCAGACAGTGACCCCGGCCATCGCCACCAACAAGTTAATTATTTACATGATGACCTCCGCCTGTTTTAACCCTCTGCCTTGACGACCACAGCCTAGCCCAGCCCAGAAAAGCCTAGCCCAACCTAACCCAGCCTTGATGACCACAGCCTAGCCCAGCCCAGCAAAGCCTAGCCCAACCTAACCCAGCCTTGACGACCACAGCCTAGCCCAGCCCAGCAAAGCCTAGCCCAACCTAACCCAGCCTTGACGACCACAGCCTAGCCCAGCCCAGCAAAGCCTAGCCCAGCCTAACCCAGCCTTGATGACCACAGCCTAGCCCAGCCCAGCAAAGCCTAGCCCAACCTAACCCAGCCTTGATGACCACAGCCTAGCCCAGCCAAGCAAAGCCTAGCCCAACCTAACCCAGCCTTGACGACCACAGCCTAGCCCAGCCCAGCAAAGCCTAGCCCAACCTAACCTAGCCTTGACGACCACAGCCTAGCCTAGATTAGCTTAGAACAGGTTAGGCTAAGCTAGGTTGGGTTACACCCCACTAATACAACACCCGGAGAAGGGGTAAGAGGTGACTGTGGCCATGACAACCCTCACAGGTACAAAAAAAAAACACCAACACCTTTTACCTGACTGTTCCTCAACTGTGTGTCTTTCCAGGTGTGCCGGCGATAAGGTAGAAATTACCTCGAATTATGAAAAGTTTTGGGGGGGGTCATTTTTGTGTTTTATTTTTATTAAGAGTTTATGTATCGAATGTCTGAGGTGGTGGCTGTGTGTGTGTGTGTGTGTGTGTGTGTGTGTGTGTCTTTAATGGTTGTTCAACCTATAGAGTAGGAACCTCCATATTATCCGTTAAATAGAGGTTTCACTACACACACACACACACACACACACACACCCCTCTCCCAGACAATTTAGAGACAGATTCCTGGCCCATAGCAACACCTTCCAGAAAGAACTCAACAAAGCCTTGAATTACCAGACTTTAGTCCCTACATTACACACACACACATACACACACACACACACACACGCGCCGCGGGGAGAATTACCTTGTGAATCACAACAGTCGTCGCCATGTTTTAAAATTTCATGATTTTTTAGCAACATTAAGAAAATTCCATATCAGAGTCCTTGGGGGTCTAGACTTTGGTTGTGTTATAATAAATGTGTAGTATACGCCCATACATATACAACATACAGTACACATACACACACATATAGCACACATACACACACATATAGTACACATACACACACATATAGCACACATACACACACATATAGTACACATACACACACATATAGCACACATACACACACATATAGTACACATACACACATAGTACACATACACACACATTTAGTAAACATACACACACATATAGCACACATACACACATATAGTACACATACACACACATATACATACACACACATATAGCACACATACACACACATATAGTATACATACACACATATAGTACACATACACACACATATAGTACACACACACACATTTAGTAAACATACACACACATATAGCACACATACACATATAGCACACATACACACACATATAGTACACATACACACACACACAAGTACACACACACTAAAGTACACATACACATATAGCACATATACATATGTACACATACACACACATATAGCACACATACACACACATATAGCACACATACACACACCCCCACGAACACAGAAACACCTATACCACACATATACACAGAGTACAAACACATAAACAGACACATGCAGTACTGTACACACAAACGCACTTATGAACACATACGGTACACACAAATACACACGCACATTTACTAACACATACAATACACACAAATACATACGCGCACTTACGAACACATGCGGTACACACACACACACACACACACACGAGCACATACACACACACACACACACACTTACGAACACATACGGTACACACACACACACACTTACGAACACATACGGTACACACACACACACACACTTACGAACACATGCGGTACACACACACACACACACACACTTACGAACACATACGGTACACACATACCGAAAGTTTTTGTTAATCAGATGACTCACTCCTTAATTGTGTAACTTTTGTCAACTCTGTTTATTGTATAATTTTATTCATTTGGCTGTCATGTTCCTTCAATAAACTGTTAATTTATTATCATAATTATTATCAGTGGTTGTTGTTGTTGTAGTAGTAGTAATAGCAGAAGTAGTAGTAGTAGTAATAGTAGTAGTAGTACAAGTTGAATTATTATTATTATTATTAATTGTAGTAGTAGTAATAGTATTGTTGTTGTTATTATTATTATTATTATAATTAGTATTGTTATTATTATAACGATGCAGTTGTTAGCCACATCTTACCTTTATAAGTTAAAGTGAATCAGCTAAACATACACATCCCAACTTCAGGTGAAATAAACTAGGACGTCTAATCTTCATGTGAAATAAACTCGAATCTCTAATCTTCAGGTAATCACTTAAAAAACGGGAAAACCAAAACATTATCCCCACGACCCACACAACCTCAAAAAACTACCTGTTCTTCTGTTCTTATCAGAATGAACACTGTGACTCCTGTTGTCTCGGTAGGGTTGTCAAAATCCTTCATCCTCTGCGTCACATTTTCTCAACACCATTTGGTATAGATAGTTTTGAATACAATACCTATCACCAGTGCACCAGAGTTAATATGTAATAAATGAAGTTCCCATCCTTCCCCTCTCGTAACCTGATAAAGAGTGTGTCCGTGGAGGTGAGGTGACCTTGTTCACACGAGGTGATTGATGGACCTGTGCAGACTAATAATTTTTACACCTGTGCTTTCTCTCATATCTCATTACCAGTTCTCTCTCTCTCTCTCTCTCTCTTTCTCTTTGTAACCTAGTTTAGCCTATTATTTCTTTCTTTTTAGGGTCTAAGTTAGGTTAGGGTAGGTTAGGTTATGTCAATTAATTCTAAAGAACTAACAAGTGAAGTATACTGTCTATAGCAAGGGTCGGGGAACAGGAGTAAATTACCCCAAATGGGGTAAATCTAAAATTTTTGGGGGTAATAAGAACATAAGAACATAAGAAAATAAGGAGTCTGCAATAGGCCGGTTGGCCTGTGCATGGCAGCTCCTGTCGAGAGTTACTACCACTCTCTATCATCCATGAATCTATCTAGCCTCCTTTTGAAACTTTCCAGAGTTCCCGCACTTACTACAAAGTTGCTAAGCTTGTTCCACTCGTCCACCAACCTATTTGTGAACCAGTTTCTTCCTATCTCCCTCCTAAACCTAAACTTATCCAACTTGAATCCGTTGCTCCGAGTCCTATCCTGCTCGGATATTATAAGAACTTTATCTATATCCCCTTTATTGATTCCTTTCACCCACTTAAATACTTCTATCATATCTCCCCGCACTCTTCGTCTTTCTAGGGAATGCAAGTAAAGTTTCTTTAACCTATCCTGATATGGAAGGTTTCTAAGTCCCGGAATCATTTTTGTCATTCTTCGCTGCACCGACTCTAGTGAATTTATATCCATTCTATAATAGGGGCACCAGAACTGGACCGCATAATCGAGGTGCGGCCTGACTAGCGCAAGATATAGTTGCAATAAGACCTCTGCACTCTTGTTACTTACACTTCTAGATATAAAACCCAATACTCTGTTTGCCTTATTTCGAACATTAACGCACTGTTTTCTAAGCCGTAGGTCCGGGCTTACAAGTACCCCTAGGTCTCTTTCACAAGTCGACTTCTCTAGGTTGATGTTGTTAAGGCTGTATACATTATAAGTATTTGTTCTTCCAATATTAAGTACGCTGCACTTGCTGGTGTTGAATTTCATTTGCCATTTTTCAGACCACCCCTGCAGTTTATTTAGATCCTCCTGTAATGCATTTGCATCCTGCCCTGAATTAATTTGCCGCCCTATTTTGGTGTCATCCGCAAACTTGCTTATGTCACTGCTGATCCCAGTATCTAAATCGTTTATGTAGATTATGAACAAGAGTGGGCCTAGTACTGACCCCTGGAGAACCCCACTGGTTACACGGCCCCACTCAGATTTAACACCATCTACGCTGACCCTCTGCGTTCTATCGGTGAGCCATGATTTTATCCAATTTAAAACTTTCCCCTCGATACCATAGGTTGTTTTTGTTTACTGTACTAGTGTACTTTGAAGTCTGATGGTAATTTCATTTGACTCAAATTTTTTTTTGGGGTAATACCCAAAAAAGTTCCCCGACCCTTGGTCTATAGGTTTGTCCGGGGAGGGGGGGGGGGCGGCACACAACCCAAGGCCCGGCTGAAGAGCGTGGGAGAAGCAACAGGAGGAAGCACTTGCGTACACCGTGACGTCACCAAGATGCCCAGGGTCACAATTTTTTAACAATCCGTACCCTCAATTTTTACCCTCGTCACTCTATACAATAAAACTTAAATATCCTAAATAATAACCCAACAGGAATATGATACTCAAAATGACACCAATATTACACTGTGACTCTACCATGACCTGGTTATTGGTGTTATGTTAAACACTTAAAAGGGAGATTAACGTGCAAATATCTGAGACTTGCAACTCCTTTTATTGTAGTGATATATGGCAACTATCCCGCCACTATTACCGCCATCACGAGTCTTATATAAACACACACGCAGACAAGTCCTACCATTATTACCTCACCACAAGTATCTAAGAAAACAACCAATATACTACCACTACTACTACCAGGATGAGGATCACCATGCACCATCCACCACTACTACTACTACTAGTCTCTGGGTGTCTGGCAGCTCATGGTTAGTTCCTTATATTGAGATTATTTTGTATTAGTTATTTAGGTGAATAATAATGCTATGTTACCCTACAGCCATTATTGATCACACTATTTATATATATAACTTTTCAATAGCTTTTTTTCTCTCAAAGTTAATATCCCTTTTCATCAGTCTTATATTATTAAATACTTTTCTGTTTGATATACTCTTATTTCGATTAACTTTATAGTTAGATCAAAGTTTTGCGAAGTTTTGAAAAGTTCCTCTGTTGAATTTTCACTCGTAGATGGACTTTAAGGTTATAATCTGGTTTATTTTACACTACAGTAATGAAACAATATGGCGACTTTATTACACCGAGACTCAAACATTCCCTTTGACGCTGAGTAAAAGGGGGAAGTACTGTCGGCTGTCTTGGGTCATAGTGGCTCACTGTTTACCATTGTTTATTTACCTGCATTGTCTATAGGCTCTATATACCTACATTGTCTATAGGCTCTATATACCTGCATTGTCTATAGACTCTATATACCTGCATTGTCTATAGACTCTATATACCTGCATTGTCTATAGACTCTATATACCTGCATTGTCTATAGACTCTATATACCTGCATTGTCTATAGACTCTATATACCTGCATTGTCTATAGACTCTATATACCTGCATTGTCTATAGACTCTATATACCTGCATTGTCTATAGACTCTATATACCTGCATTGTCTATAGACTCTATATACCTGCATTGTCTATAGACTCTATATACCTGCATTGTCTATAGACTCTATATACCTGCATTGTCTATAGACTCTATATACCTGCATTGTCTATAGACTCTATATACCTGCATTGTCTATAGACTCTATATACCTGCATTGTCTATAGACTCTATATACCTGCATTGTCTATAGGCTCTATATATCTGCATTGTCTATAGACTCTATATACCTGCATTGTCTATAGACTCTATATACCTGCATTGTCTATAGACTCTATATACCTGCATTGTCTATAGACTCTATATACCTGCATTGTCTATAGACTCTATATACCTGCATTGTCTATAGACTCTATATACCTACATTGTCTATAGGCTCTATATACCTGCATTGTCTATAGACTCTATATACCTGCATTGTCTATAGACTCTATATACCTGCATTGTCTATAGACTCTATATACCTGCATTGTCTATAGACTCTATATACCTGCATTGTCTATAGGCTCTATATACCTGCATTGTCTATAGGCTCTATATACCTGCATTGTCTATAGACTCTATATACCTGCATTGTCTATAGACTCTATATACCTGCATTGTCTATAGACTCTATATACCTGCATTGTCTATAGACTCTATATACCTACATTGTCTATAGGCTCTATATACCTACATTGTCTATAGAATCTATACACCTGCATTGTCTATAGACTCTATATACCTGCATTGTCTATAGACCTATACACCCGCATTGTCTATAGACTTCATATACCTGCTACTGTCTATAGACCTATATACCCGCATTGTCTATAGATTCCATATATTCGCATTGTTCATAGGCTCTATATACCCACATTGTTCATAGACTCTATAAGGGTTCATTGTCTATATACATGCTGAACTGTCTACCCGGCATTATCCATACACTATACATGTTGAACTGTCTACCCGCATTATCCATAATTACATGTTGAACTGTCTACCTGCATTATCCATACACTATACATGTTGAACTGTCTACCTGCATTATCCATACACTATACATGTTGAACTGTCTACCTGCATTATCCATACACTATACATGTTGAACTGTCTACCTGCATTATCCATACACTATACATGTTGAACTGTCTACCTGCATTATCCATACACTATACATGTTGAACTGTCTACCTGCATTATCCATACACTATACATGTTGAACTGTCTACCTGCATTATCCATACACTATACATGTTGAACTGTCTACCTGCATTATCCATACACTATACATGTTGAACTGTCTACCTGCATTATCCATACACTATACATGTTGAACTATCTACCTGCATTATCCATACACTATACATGTTGAACTGTCTACCTGCATTATCCATACACTATACATGTTGAACTGTCTACCTGCATTATCCATACACTATACATGTTGAACTGTCTACCTGCATTATCCATACACTATACATGTTGAACTGTCTACCTGCATTATCCATACACTATACATGTTGAACTGTCTACCTGCATTATCCATACACTATACATGTTGAACTGTCTACCTGCATTATCCATACACTATACATGTTGAACTGTCTACCTGCATTATCCATACACTATACATGTTGAACTGTCTACCTGCATTATCCATACACTATACATCCCAAACGTGTATTTTTTGTCCATTTTCTATGACTAATACAACTTCTGCGTTTTCTTTCACAGTCACCAAAGGGAAATCACCCAGGGAGATGCACAAGGTCCCACCCTGTGAGTATAACTTGAGCTAACTTACTGCTGTTTTATCGCTTGTGTTATGGGGGTGTAAAGTTTAGGTCACCCAACTTATTTTAATTATTTAAGACTCCCCCTTGCCCCCCCCTGATGACTTTTCTGCCCCCTGATGATCTCCCCTGCCCCCTGACAATTTTATCTGCCCCCTGATGACTTTTCTGCCCCCTGATGATCTCACCTGCCCCCATTGACCTTTTCTGACCTAATAACCTTTTCCTACCCCTGATGACCTCCCATTTCCCCCTGATGACCTTTCCTGTCCCACAGATAAAGGAAATGACCACGTCAACGTGATAAGGCTTAACAGAGCAGATCTACAAACGAGGTCGAGAAGGTCAATAGTGATAATTGTGTGTGTGTGTGTGTGTGTGTGTGTGTGTGTGTGTGTGTGTGTGTGTGTGTGTGTGTGTGTGTGTGTGCCTAGTGACTTGGGTATAAAGCAGTATGGCTTGAACAGAATTTGTAATAAACAGTCAACCTAACCTAACGACACACTCACACAGACGCGGCTTACTGGAACAAACACATGCAAGAAGAACTTCAAAGTCAGCTCGATAAGACCCCTATCGTGAAGCAGGCCAAGAACATTATCTTCTTCCTCGGGGACGGTACCTCCATCTCCACCCTCACCGCCGCCCGCCTCGCCAAGGGTCACCTCACAGGCAACCACGAGCATGAGGTTATGGCCTATGAGAAGTTCCCTTACTCCACCCTCATCAAGGTAAACAAACAATCAAGGAAAAAGGTTTCAAGGGTTATGTTTATTTTTCATCACCTGTTATACCTGTTGTCTCATTAAGGTAGGTGGTGTTATTTTTATTGTTTTTTTATTCAGTTTGACACCTTCCCGACACCTGACACTCCCTATACCCATTCTGACCCCCTCCATACTCATTCTGACACTCCCTACCTCACCTGACACCCTCCCAGACCCCCACATGACACTCCCTACCACTCCTAACACCTTAATACACCATAACAGACAGCCAATACAGCCTCCCCGTGTCGTTGTTACAGACTTACAGCTCAGACAAGGTGGTGACCGACTCAGCCGCCAGTGCTACAGCTTACCTCAACGGTGTGAAGGCTAACCAGGCGACTATTGGTGTAGACGCCAACGTGCTTCTCTACGACTGCGATGCCATGAATGTTCCCAAGTACCATACTAAGTCCATCCTTACTGATTTCCAGGTGAGTGTGTGTGTGTGTAAGGGTGTTTGAGAGTGTGTGTATGGGGGTGTTTGAGTGTGTGTGTGTGTGTATCTAATTATGCGGTGGATGAGTGGATACAACACTCACCTCACGTCCTAATGGTCACTGGTTCGATTCCAGAGACAAACCTTCGGTCTATCCAACTGTAAATGAGTTTTTGTATCTATATTAATGTAGCTAAATAAATCAGTTAATATTGTCTTCCTTCTTTATCCCCCAATCATAACGCTCCTCCTGTCATCATCCTCCAATCAAAACTCACCTCCAGCCAATGATCGGTGACCTTATGTGACCTAGGGGTGTTAATAATGACCTTATGTGACCTGGGGGTATTAATAATGATCTTATGTGACCTGGAAGTGTTAATAATGACCTCATGTGACCCGTACACAGGAGGCTGGGAAGTCAACAGGCATCGTGACGGTCACCAGGGTCACCCACGCCTCCCCCGCCGGAACCTTCGCCCACACCGCCGAAAGGTCAGTCAAGTTCTCAGCAGAATGTAATAATAATAATAATAATAATAATAATAATAATAACAACAACAACAATAATAATAATAATAATAATAATAATAATAATAATAATAATAATAATAATTCGTGGTCGTAATTCATGGGGTCGTGTTAGCTATGAGGTCGTATGTGAAGTTATGTGACTGTATGTGAGGTTATGTGACCGTATGTGAAGTTATGTGGCCGTGTATGAGGTTATGTGGTCGTGTATGAGGCTATGTGGTTATAATTTTTGTGGTTGTGGATTTATGTGGTCGTAACCCCTCCCCATATAACCTGCTGGTGGTCGTCTTCAGGCACTGGGAGAACGACGATGATGTTAACGACGATGATTACGACTCTGAGAAGTGTGACGACATCGCTGAGCAGTTGGTGTTGGGTGACACTGGGTCCAAGATCAAGGTAGGCCTCTGACGTCATCATTGTTATTTTTTTGTTTACCGTTTGTCATTATTTTAGTTTTATTATGTTGTCTTCATCATCATTTTTTTGAAGTTATTTTATCACCATCGTCATTATAGTGTTTAGTCTTCATTGTCATTATTTTATCATCATTATACAACTTACTAACATTAGACCTTTACTAAACTTATTCCAGAATTTTATGTGGTATAAAGTTGTTCAGAAGCGATGGAACACATTTGAACAATCATGGTTTTAAATATTATTGACAAAGTTCAGTTCTAAGATACCCCCCCCAAAAGAACAACAGTTCACTTGTCATTACTGTACGATAACATCTACCGACGATGCCTGTACATAGGTAATCCTGGGTGGCGGACGACAGAAGTTTACACCTAAGGGAGTAGTTGATCCTGAAGGTGGTGACGGCGGTAAACGTGACGATGGTAAGAATCTTATCGAGACTTGGCTCAACCATAAACAGGAGCTGGGTAATGCCACCTACACCTGGAACCGCGACCAGTTCCTCACTGTCGACACTGCCAACACCGACTACCTCCTGGGTAAGGTTATCCTACTGGTGGGGGCTATAACTCAAGGGTAAACTAAACTATAATGGGGGGAAGATGAGTATTCTATGGTTATATATATCAGCTAAATATTGGTGAGTGAGTGAATGGGTGGATGAGTGGGAGGGTAAGTGAGTGAGTGACGGTAACTAGTGATAGTGAGTAACAGTACAGTAACTAATGGTATATACAACACTTAACAGGGCTGTTTGACTGGGGCCACATGGGCTGGGCTATAGACAAGGAGCCCAGCAACCCGACCCTGCAGGAGATGGCTAAGGCCGCCATTGAGATACTCCAGCGAGATGACAACGGCTACTTCCTCTTTGTTGAAGGTCAGCCTCCAGTTATGGCCCTTCTCCTCCAGTCATAACCCTCCTCCTTCTCCTCCTCCAGTCATCCTCCACTTTTAGTCAGACAGTTAATACTACATACTTATAATTCTGAGTACCCGGAGATCATGTTAAGTAAATGTAAGGAGATATATTTTTTACATTATCTAATCTATCTAGTACCTACGTCTCTATCGACCTATCAAACTGTCTATCTACCTATCTATCTTCCTACCTATCCACCTATCTACCTATTTATCTCCCTGTTAACCTCTCCCTCCCTCATTCATCTCCCTCAGGAGGCAACATCGACCTCGCCCACCACAAGAACGAGTACAGGTCAGCCATAGAGGAGGCCCTGGAATTTGAGAAGGCCATCTCCTACGCCGCCTCCGTCACCGACCCGGAGGAGACCCTTATTATTGTTACCGCCGACCACTCCCAGCCCCTGGTGATCAATGGCTACCAGGAGAGAGGGGCTGATGTGTTGGGTGAGTGAGAGAGAGAGAGAGAGGGGGGGTTGATGTGTTGGATGAGTGAGAGAGAGAGAGAGAGAGAGAGAGAGAGGGGGGGGGGTTGATGTGTTGGATGAGTTTTCGGTGTGTGACAGAGAGACACAACAAAACTAACCTAACCATCACACACACAGACCTGGGCGACTACTCCAACGTGGACGGGATGCCCTTCACCGCCCTCCTGTATACACAAGGGCCTGGTTACCGCGGGGAAGTGAACGGCGAGCGACCTGACCCATCCCTCGAAGATTATAGTGAGTATCCTGTGTGTGAGTCTTAACCCTTGAGTGAGTTTAGTGAGTTATTGTGAGTCTTTTGTGAGTCATTGTGAGTCTTTTGTGAGTCTTACCTTGTGTTTGTTAGGTTAGGCTAGGTTAGCTAATCATCTCTACCCCCACAGCTAATACTTCTAACCACACCTAACCCTGCCTACCTCCACAGCTAACCCACACTACGCCGGGGCAGCTGCCGTACCGCTGACCTCCTCAAACCACGCAGGCGAGGACGTCATCCTGTACGCCAGGGGCCCACACTCCCACCTGTTTACTGGCATCCACGAGAACGCCTTCATCCCCCACGCCCTCAGGTAACTAAGACCTCCTGCCACGCCCTCAGGTAGTTAATGACCACCTGCCACGCCCTGAGGTAGTTAAAGACATTTTATCACGCCCTCAGGTAGTTAAGAACCTTGCCACGCCCTCAGGTAGGCAAAGATCTTCTGCCACGCCCTCAGGTAGTTAATGACCTCTTGTCACACCTTCAGGCAGTTAAGACCCCTTGCATTAACAACATACTTGGCATTTCAATACGCATCATTACAGTAATTATCCACCATATATATTATACATCCAAAATATATATATATAATTACCTATCATCTTATATAATGATCATCACCTATATATAACTATCTATCTATTTCAGGTATGCATCGTGTACTGGTCATGGATTACAGTTCTGTACACAACAGGAGCAACCATAGAGTGGCAACCCACACCAGTGCCAAAATAATGTCAACACGAGCTATGATCAGTCCCTGGCGTTCTCCTACCTAGACGAACTTCTGCCCGGTTATTGCCTACACTGGCATTTGTCCTGTGGTTAAGACGCAATAAGAGTTTAGACAGACGCATATACATACAACACATTGAGTTTTGTCATTATACGTCCAATACCCACCATTATACGTCCAATACCCACCATTATACGTCCAATACCCACCATTATACGACTAATACCCACCATTATACGTCCAATACCCACCATTATACGACTAATACCCACCATTATACGTCCAATACCCACCATTATACGTCCAATACCCACCATTATACGTCCAATACCCACCATTATACGTCCAATACCCACCATTATACGTCCAATACCCACCATTATACGTCCAATACCCACCATTATACGTCCAATACCCACCATTATACGTCCAATACCCACCATTATACGTCCAATACCCACCATTATACGACTAATACCCACCATTATACGTCCAATAATTCACCCATTATGTCCAGCACACCACCTATTATATTATCCAATACCCACCATTATACGTCCAATACCCACCATTATACGACTAATACCCACAATTATACGTCCAATACTCCAATTAATATACGTCCAATACCCACCATTATACGTCCAATACCCACCATTATATCCAATACCCACCCTATTATATCCAATACCCACCATTATACGACTAATACCCAAGCACCATTATACGTCCAATACCCACCATTATACGTCCAATACCCACCAATATACTAGAGACTAATACCCACCATTATATATCCAATACTCACCATTATACGTCCAATACTCCACCATTATACGTCCAATACCCACCATTATACGTCCAATAATTCACCATTATACGTCCAATACTCCACCATTATACGTCCAATACCCACCATTATACGTCCAATACCCACCATTATATGACTAATACCCACCATTATACGTCCAATACCCACCATTATACGACTAATACCCACCATTATACGTCCAATACCCACCATTATAAGGTCCAATAATTCACCATTATATACGTCCAATACCCACCATTATACGTCCAATAATACCCACCATTATACGTCCAATACCCACCATTATACGACCAATACCCACCATTATACGTCCAATACCCACCATTATACGTCCAATACCCACCATTATACGACTAATACCCACCATTATACGTCCAATACCCACCATTATACGTCCAATACCCACCATTATACGTCCAATACCCACCATTATACGTCCAATACCCACCATTATACGTCCAATACCCACCATTATACGTCCAATACCCACCATTATACGTCCAATACCCACCATTATACGTCCAATACCCACCATTATACGTCCAATACCCACCATTATACGTCCAATACAATTACACGTCAGAACTCTATAATAATTTTCGCTTCAAAATACTTAAATTAAAGTTATTATTAAGTGGCTAAATTATTAGTACTATTTTAAGTTTTATAAGAGTGTGTTTGATATGAGTATAGACACTGTGCATACATACATACATAAATACATACATACATACATACACACGTACATACATACATACATACATACATAAATACATACATACATACTGCATACATACATACATACATACATATACACAGTTGTACGAAACACACACACACACACACACACACACACACACACACACACACACACACAATACAATACATATTTGTTAAAAATATATATTTCAATTATCTAAATAAAATATTGGAGTGAAAATTTCTGATGTTTTAATCACTACTAAACAACCTACCATTTGATAGATAGATAGATAGATAGATAGATAGATAGATAGATAGATAGAAGTATAGATAGATAGATAGAAGTATAGATAGATAGATAGATAGATAGATAGAAGTATAGCTAGATAGATAGAAGTATAGCTAGATCACGCGGTCTACCGATATGACCTTAAGACTCTAACCAAACCTATCCTCCTAACCTCACCAAATCGCTTTAAACCAGTTTACTGCCCTCATGTGTGTTGAATTTATATGTAAATATGTATATATGTATATATATATATATATATATATATATATATATATATTAATTATGTAAGTATGTATGAATGTAATGTACAGTATGTATGTATGTATGTATATGCGTGTGAGTGTATGTATGTCACGTGCAATATTCAATGAGTCAACATCACAGGAGTAGTTGGCGTGTTTGCTCAGAATAATATAAATTGCACACCTCACACCACCCACCTCACACCACCCACCTCACACCACCCACCTTACACCACCCACCTCACACCACCTTACACCCTCACCCACCCCACCTCACCCACCTCACACCACCCCCCACACCCTCACCTCACCCCTACACCACCCACCTCACACACCCACCTCACACCCCACACCTCCCCACCCACCTCCCACACCTCACACCACCCACCTTACACCACCCACCCTCCCCCACACACACCTCACCACCTCCACCACCCACCTCACCACACCACCACCCACCACCACCCACCTCCCCACCTTACACCACCACCCCCACCACCCACCTCACCACCCACATACCCACCCACCTCACACCTACACCCACCCACCTCACCACCACCACCCACCTCACCACCCACCCTACACCACCCACCTCACACCACCCACCTACACCACCCACCTCCCACACCACCCCCACCCCCTCCACCACCACACCCCACACCACCCACCCACACCCACCTCCACACACCCACCTTACACCACCCACCCACCCCTACACCACCCACCTCCCACCCACCTCCCACACCACCACCTTACCCTCACACCCACACTCCCACACCACACCACCACCACACACCACCCACCTTACACCACCCACCTCCACACCACCACCTTACCACCCACCTCACACCACCCACCTACCACCACCTCCACCACCCACCTCACACCACCCACCTCCACCCACCTCCACCACCCACCTCACACCACCCACCTTACACCCACCTCCCACACCCACCTTACCACCCACCTCCACACCACCACACCCCACCACCCCCACCTCACACCACCCACACCACCCACCTTACACCCCACCCACCACACCCACCCACCTCCACACCACCCACCTTACACCCACCTCACACCACCCACCTCACCACCCACCTCACACCACCACCTCACACCACCACCTCCCACACCACCCACCTTACCACCCACCTTACACCACCCACCTCCCACCCACCACACCACCTCACACCACCCACCACCCACCTCCACCCACCCACCTTACCACCCCTCACACCACCACCTCCACCACCCACCTCCACCACCCACCTTACACCACCCACCTCACACCACCCACCTTACACCACCCACCTCACACCACCCACCTCACACCACCCACCTACACCACCCACCTCACCACCCACCTTACACCACCCACCTCACACCACCCACCTCCACACCACCCACCCTTCACCACCCTCCCACCACCTCCCACCACCCACCTCACCCCACCTCCCACCACCCACCCCCACACCACCTCCACACCACCCACCTCACACCACCCACCACCCACTAACTTTACTGGGCTCTGTGTCTGTAACTCAGTTTAGTTCACCTGGTGATTAGGTACCCTAGCTTATTTCACCTGATACAGTAATTAGGCACCCCAGCTTATTTTACCTGGTGATTAGGTCTCCCAGCTTATTTCACCTGATGATTAAGCAACCTAATGCCAACCTAACCTAACCTAACCTAATCTTCATGCGATCCCAAGTGAATAAAGAAGAACCGTACACCGTAACACCTGTAGTTATTGTGTTCCGGGTAATTTACAACAGGTACGGGAACAACGGTCACCATGGCAACGCCTTCCCAAACATAAACAAATAACAGCTGACACACCAAGCATTGTTATGATGATGATGATGATGATGATGATGATGATGATGATGATGATTTTACTTCTCTAATTGACACTGTTTTTTACCTGACCTGGCCTATGCATTCCGACTTGACCTGACCTCTCTGACCTCACTGACCTTCCCCTGGCAATATTTCACTGTTAATGACGCTTCTTGGTCTCCGGGGGAGAGGGAGTCTGGACGGAAGGAAATTCGATGCAGAAAATGACATTGTGTGAAATATTCAGTTGTTATGTACGGCGAGAGACATACAGGAGACCAGAAAGAAAAAAGACACACACACACACACACACACACACACACACACACACACACACACATCACGGGAGAACAAAGGGCTCATACTTGACCCCACGTATTAGGGTACCGGTATAAATCAAGTGTAATATGTACCTCTGAGTGTGTTTACCGATACTGGTAGACGTGTTGGAATATTTTTACCGATTTTTACCGATATGCCAATGAGGTCCCATTTAAATTACGGTATGTAGTAGTAGGAGTTAGTGTAGTGTGTAGGTATAACTTTTTGTATACCGATATAGAGGTACCGATGGGGTCCCACGTAAAGTACGGTGTATATGGTAAAATCTCGATATAACGGACACCTCTCTTCATATAATCAGTTAGATGGGGACTACAGAACCCTCGATAAAACGGACATTCCTCTGCATATAGTCCGTTAAATTGAGGTTGTAGAGTGGGGGTATAGTAGTGGTGGTCGGAACTCTACTATCAGTGAGAGGCAGCTGATGAAGATAAGGGGAGAGTTATCTTGTTTGTCTTGATAACAACTGGCGACAATACTGGGCTGATAGCTTTGATAAGATGGTGAATATTTTGTCTGTCCTCTCTATCTGCCTGTCTCTCTCTGGACCAGTGGACCAAGACACGAGTGTTCCGTCATTATAAAGCCCTCAAGCGATGATCAGTCATACTACACAGTGACAAGTCATTTTCTGTCTCACTAACTATCGACCCGTTTCCCGTTTTATTTCGTCCATTCCTACACCAGCCCCATACTGTTCCCAGGTGACCTCACCTAGGTACCTTCTTAACCCCTGATAATCCGCCAACCGAAAGTTTGGGACTCTGACCATATTGTCATTGTTTTTCGTTTCCCAATTTAGGGTGAACCTGATTTCTCTGTGATCACTGTTACCTAGTTCTTCCCCTACTGTGATATCTCTGATAATATTTTCTTTATTTGTTAATACTAGGTCTAATATATTGTCACCTCTAGTAGGTTCTGTAATTAGTTATTTCAAAAAATTGTCCTGTACTGCGTCTAGGAAGTCTTCAGATTCATAGTCGCCTACAATGTTGTCCCAGTCAATATTTCTGAAGTTGAAATCCCCCATAATGCACAGGTTGTTATATTTTGCTGCCCTACTCATTTCCTGCCATATGGGCTGAGCTGCTTCTTTGCTAAGACTTGGGGGCCTGTAAATCACTCCCATAATTAGTTTTTCTCTTCCTTCCGTGATTTCTACCCACACAGACTCGGTTCCTATTTCACCCTTTATTGAATTATTAGTGCAACATTTTAATGTATCCTTGACGAAGAGTGCGACCCCTCCCCCCTTCCTACCTTCCCTGTCCTTGTGAAAAAGGTTGTACCCTTCTATGTGGTACTCTGATAAAAAAATTTTGCTCTCCAGGTTCATCCAAGTTTCGGTGATTGCTATGACGTTTACATTCTCGGTACATACAACCGCTCTCAGCAAGTCTATTTTATTTCTAACGCTCCTACTGTTTGTATAGTATACATTTAAACCTACTCTTCCCTGGTCCTGTTTTACCCCTTGTCCTGAGTAACTAATTTTACTTCCCAGGGCCTGCTTGTTTTTTATTCCCACTTTCCCCGACCTCTCTCTACTGGTGAAACCCCCCCTTCGGAGTGACAATTTCACGCTCCAGGAATGCAGACAACGTCTTTACCCCCTCACGAGACAAGTGTACTCCGTCGCGACAGTACAGGTAGTCGTTGCCATAAAATCGTTACATAAGAACATAAGAACATAAGAATGGAGGAAACTGCAGCGGGCCTATTGGCCCATACTGGGCAGTCCCGTTTACACCCAACCCCTATTGTTCATATAAGCATCCAACCTATGTTTGAAGCTATTCAGCGTATTCGAGTTAATGATGATATTTGGTAACTTGTTCCATTCATCCACTACTCTGTTTCCAAACCAGTGTTTACCTATTTCACGCCTAAATCTAAATTTATCTAATTTAAAACCATTGTTACGAGTTCGCTCCTGGTTGGATAGTTTGGAGTACCTTTGTAATGTCCCCTTTGTTTAGCCCCATCAATTTATACACCTCTATCAGGTCGCCCTCGCTCTAATACGCCCTCGAGGGAGTGCAAATTAAGATGTTTAACCTGTCTCTATACTCAAGGTTCCTAACGCCCGGATTAGTCTTGTCATTCTCCTCTGAATTCTTTCCAAGGATTCTATATCCATTCTGTAATACGGTGACCAGAACTGAACTGCATAATCCAGGTGTGGTCTCACAAGAGCAAGATACAGTTTTAGGATGACCTCGCTAGTCTTGTAACTAACACTCCTTTGTATGAACCCAAGTACTTTATTAGCCTTGTTACGAGCAAAAACACATTGTTTACTTGGCTTAAGGTTCCTACTTATCATTACTCCTAAATCTCTCTCGCAGTCGGATTTCTCTATGGCATCGTTGTTCATCTGGTATCTGGTTTCCCTGTTTACATCTCCTATACTGAGTACTTTACATTTGTCGATGTTGAATTTCATCTGCCATTTTTCAGACCATTCGAAAAATTTGTTACAGTACAGGTAGTCGTTGCCATAGAATCGTGTGTGTGTGTGTGTGTGTGAGGATGCAGTCTGCGTCACTCGCTTGGCTCCTCCCACACTAGACCTCACTTTGGGATTAGCGTAATCAATAGCGCTTCATCTGTGCTATGAGTGTGTTATGTGTATGTTATATGTGTGTTATGAGTGTGTTATATGTATGTTATGTGTATGTTATGTATGTTATGAGTGTGTTATGAGTGTGTTATGTGTATGTTATGTGTATGTTATATGTATGTTATGTATGTTATGAGTGTGTTATGAGTGTGTTATGTGTATGTTATGTGTATGTTATATGTATGTTATGAGTGTGTTATGTATGTTATGAGTGTGTTATGTGTATGTTATGTGTATGTTATGTATGTTATGAGTGTGTTATGTATGTTATGAGTGTGTTATGAGTGTGTTATATGTATGTTATGTGTATGTTATGTATGTTATGAGTGTGTTATGAGTGTGTTATGTGTATGTTATGTGTATGTTATGTATGTTATGAGTGTGTTATGAGTGTGTTATGAGTGTGTTATGAGTGTGTTATGTGTATGTTATGTATGTTGGCGAGGTGTTAAGGAGTGTGTTGGGCGTGAGGTGTTATGTGTGTATGTTATGTATGTTATGAGTGTGTGTTATGTGTATGTTGGTGTGTATGTTATGTGTGTGTTATATGTGTGTTATGTGTATGTTATGTGTATATATATGTATACAGAGTGTGTTATGAGTGTGTTTATGAGTGTGTTATGTGTGTGTTATGTGGTGTTAGAGTAAAATATATGTGTTATGTGTATGTTATGTGTGTGTTATGTATGTTATGAGTGTGTTATGAGTGTGTTATGTGTATGTTATGTGTGTGTTATGTATGTTATGAGTGTGTTATGAGTGTGTTATGAGTGTGTTACGTGTGTATGTTATGTGTGTGTTATGTATGTTATGAGTGTGTTATGAGTGTGTTATGAGTGTGTTACGTGTGTATGTTATATGTGTGTTATGTGTATGTTATGTGTATGTTATGTGTATGTTATGTATGTTATATGTGTGTTATGTGTATGTTATGTGTATGTTATGTGTATGTTATGTATGTTATATGTGTGTTATGAGTGTGTTATGTGTATGTTATGTGTATGTTATGTATGTTATATGTGTGTTATGAGTGTGTTATGAGTGTGTTATGTGTATGTTATGTGTATGTTATGTGTATGTTATGTGTATGTTATGTATGTTATATGTGTGTTATGAGTGTGTTATGTGTATGTTATGTGTATGTTATGTGTATGTTATGTATGTTATATGTGTGTTATGAGTGTGTTACGTGTGTATGTTATATGTGTGTTATGAGTGTGTTATGAGTGTGTTATGTGTATGTTATGTGTATGTTATGTGTGTGTTATGAGTGTGTTATGTGTATGTTATGTGTGTGTTATGAGTGTGTTACGTGTGTTATAACCGTGTGTGTGTGTTAACAAAACGCACACAGCATTCAAGCATCCGTGTGTTTCATTGTCAGGTTTCAAGACACAAAGAGAGAGAGAGAGGGAGAGAGAGAGACGGAGAGAGAGAGAGCGAACCACAGTTGCCAAGTACTGTACCATATTCCCCCACCACCTTGTGTAGTGTTTATCGCAGTGGGTGACAAATCTCAACCTATACACAACACAACACTTGTCAACACTCACCGGCAACACGGTATTACGGCTGTGTAGAAGACCTTCCCTCCTTGGGTGTTCTGTAAATAAAGAAAAACAAAACAATGATTAAAATACCATAACCAGAAGTATCCTTAAAACCAAATGGGTGACTGACAAAATACACCAACTGGCATCATTAGGTTACCCCTCTCCATCGACCCCTCCGCATGAGTCTGTCTCTCTCAGTCTCAGTAGTGGCCGGATGGTGATAGGGGGAGTGTGTCGTCTGCCGTGGCTGCCTCAGAGGAACAGAAAACCTTACTTAGTAGGCGTGGAGGCGACTTTACCGGGTGTTACAGTGTATCTCTCTTACGTGGTCGTTAAGTGTCACTTCAGCATCTGATATAAGGTGAGTTGACCCCTATCACGTATTTTTTAAGCTGAGAAAACAGTATTCAAGTAGTATGGGTCCACTGGAATGAGAATCTAAAGCCTTTGTCGGTTAACCTTCTTCACTTCTACCTCTTGTGTTAACCATCAAATGTCTCGGTATATTGGGACACTATATACTGTACTTACCATGGTCAATGTTACGCCTGTATGCGGTCTACACCCCACGTTGAAGTGTATACCTGTGTTGTTTATATACATGCCAAGCCAAGTGTAAACTTGTGTCACGATTTTACTGAAATATTATCGTTTTTATGGAGGGTTTTACTGCGTGTGGTTAGGTAGATATAACCCTCAGAACACACATACACACAAACACTAACCACATATACACACACACACTAGCCACACACAAATACTAACTACACACACACATGAACACTAACTATACACACACACACACACACACACCTGAAGAATCACCCCCAGCTTATTTCACATAAGGATTAACCACCCTAACACTAACCTAACCTAAGCTAACCAAGAGTGAAGCAATTTCCGGTTCAGTAACATAATTTTCCTGTAATGTCGGAAAAGGAATATGGCTTTTAACTCCTTCTGTCACGGAAACTCGGTAACCATGATGCAGCTTTTTCGTTTTGTCCCACCAATGGCAACCTCGTTATAGTGAACCCCAGAAGTTATTCGTTAAAACTCTATGCGTTACGTTAACAGACTGAAAACTACCATGACTTGACCTAATTTAACTTAAACTAAACCTAACTTAATCGAATCTAAACTAACCTAACTTAAACTAACCTAACCTTCAGTGTTAGGTTAGGTCAAACTCCCAGCCATTACTCAACACTGATTTAGCTATACAATTTTAAAATTCTATCGTGAGGGTTGTGCAATGTTGAGAGAATCTGCAACTTAACCCGGAAAGACACACAGAAACACACACACACACAGATTTAGTTCTTATTAAGTACGGGTTAGGTTATAGTGATGTGATGGTGCCAATCTAGTTGCTACTCAACATTTGGCACCATTGTACACCCTAGCACCAATGTACTCAGAAAATGATACCAATATAATCAGAATTTGGCGCCAATACACATCCTGGCACCAATTCCCAGCCCTAAGTCACCATTCAAAAAAGCTGGAACTGGTGAGGCCAAGTGGGACCCTCGGCCGACTGCTTGGGGGTAAAGGTCATATATGGTCGGTGTTTGGTGGTGAGGGGTTATCTCTCTCTCTCTCTCCATTGTGACTGGGTTAGGTTAGATTAGGTTAGGTTAGGTTAATCAGAAAATGAACAACTAAAAACCATAAACATCATTCACAAAATTTCAGTTCCCACAAATAACAACCCCCCCCCAAAAAAAACACCCCTCTTACTAACACACACACACACACGCACACACACACACACACACACACACACACACACACACACACACACACACACACACACACACACACACACACACAGATGTAAATAAACACATTCAGCTGTACTTGAGGGTCGGAAGTTACATTAAACTCTACCTCGCTATTAGATGATTATAGGGTGTGTGTATGTGTGTGATGCCTCCCGGTGCCAGTGTTATGATAATACAGCTGTGTGGTGACCTTGTGAGATGGGTAATGGTGGTGATGGTGGTGAGGGTGGTGACGATGGTGGTGAGGGTGGTGATGATGGTGGTGAGGGTGGTGATGATGGTGGTGAGGGTGGTGATGATGGTGGTGAGGGTGGTGATGATGGTGGTGAGGGTGGTGATGATGGTGGTGAGGGTGGTGACAGAGAGAGAGAGAGAGAGAGAGAGAGATTAACTTCAGTGAGAGGAACTAAAAGTCACAACTAAGAGAGAGAGAGAATAGTAAAGAAACAATCAATCAATCGAAAGAGAGAAGAAAGAAAATGGGATACAATGTAGAGCTAATGTCAGGGCGTCACTCAGTGTGTAAATGTCATCCACCTGGTCTTCCTTCCTCCTGCCATTGGCCTCACCATAGAGAGAGAGAGAGAGAGAGAGAGAGAGAGAGAGTGTGTGTGTGTGTGTGTGTGTGTGTGTGTGTGTTCGTGTGTGTTCGTGTGTGTGCGTGTCTTGCAGGGGCCCCCATCATTATCCAACACGCTACCTTCTGTAACAGTAACTCACGCCTCTTGAGAAACTGCACCCACACGCCCACACACACACACCCAACCCATTATCTGATACACACACACACACACACACGCAACCTCACCACGCCACAGCAGCATAAATCACGTTAACTGGGAGATAAATGTAATGACACGTAAGGTTGTCTGCTTGATGACCACAAATCCTTAAATTACCTCCCAGGACCACTTACTGTATACTCAGACCCTAAGCAACAATTACCACACAAAAAATGCTCCACTTTTAATCAACACACAAAAAATGCTCCACTTTTAATCAACACACAAAAAATGCTCCACTTTTAATCAACACACAAAAAATGCTCCACTTTTAATCAACACACAAAAAATGCTCCACTTTTAATCAACACACAAAAAATGTTCCACTTTTAACCAATATACAAAAAAATGCTCCACTTTTTAGCAACATACCAAAAATGCTCCACTTAACCAGAGACATTAAAATTATCCACATTTCGAACACCAGTTACTGCTTTCCCTAGAACACGATGGCTTGGATAAATAACAATGGACCTTCTTACTGTCTTTTAAAATATGATCTATACTAACATGTCCAGGAATAAACAATGACCTTGATTACACGTTAATTACACCTTGGCTGATGCAGGTACACGAAGAGACGATACTGGTGTACACTCTGTCATTTCTTGTATTATAGTTAAGGGGATAGGGGATGGAGAGTGTGTTTGACGATGGACGATGGTAATACATGTAAATCGTGACAAGGACGAAAGAATAATTACTCGTCATAGCCGCTTAGATACAGAAACTATTAAAATACCCAAAGGACGAATGGCGAACCAATTACACACTTTTCATTCATTCTTCTATAGTAAATTTCCTCCTTTTTTATTTATTTTTCATTTTCTATTTTTTTTTCATGGTAAATTTTATTATATATTTACGTGTTAGTGAATGGTATGGGTACTATAGCCCATATAGCCAACACTGGCAACTGTGAATGACGTCAGAAGGTGTGGCACTCTCCCTTCGACTATGACGTCATCTCCACCCGGCGCCAATACACCAGCTGAGGTTGAAATGTGTTGTGCCAAAATTCGCTCTTATCGCCTAAAATTATACGATGGTGGCCTATAATTGTGGTACATTATATATATATTTTTTTAATTACATGAAGATTAACCACCCTAACGCTATCCTAACTTAACCCTAACGTAACTTAACCTTACCCTAACGTAACTTAACCTACAGCTAAATAACCCACTATAACCTAACCTAACTTGAGAATAATTTAGGATAATTACTTTTTTAAATCACCCAGGTAAAAAATACAGGTAACCGGAACTAACTAACTAATTTACGCATTGTACCATCATTCATTTACATTCTCACTGCGATTAAAAACAGAATGTGTACTTTGCATCACAAAATGTTAACAAAGGTTGGTTAAGTATGAGTCAATATTGTCACGTGGCTACAACGAAAGTCATCTGTAGTCTGCATACATGATACTGTGACACTACGTTGTATGATTGATTCTTTCCTTCTCTCTCTGTTTGTATCTCTCCCTCTCTCTTTCTGTCTCTCCCTCTCTCTTTCTGTCTCTCCCTCTCTCTATTTCCCTCTCTTTCCTCACTGCCTTGCTTGACTGACCCCCCCTCTCTCTCTGCCCATCGACTTGCATGACTCTTTTCCTTCGCCGCTGTACATAACCGACTCTCTCTCTCTCTCTCTCTCTCTCCCTCTCTCTTTTCTCCGCATTGCACTACTTTCTCTTTTTTATGGGTGTAAGGAATTTTACCCCATACACGGTAGTAGACTGGTGTGGGTGATATTAATACCCTCCACTATAATAGACCTGTATTTCTTGACAGACAGACAGGTGACAAGCTGTGGCAACGCACACTCCATTTATCATTTTGGCTAAGTTATATCACGTGAATTAGCTGAGTTAAGTTAGGTTAGATTAGGTTAAGTTGGGTTAGATTAGGTTCGGCTAAGTTAAGTTACACACCAATACAAAATTTCCATAACAATTTCCATCGCTTGAGATCTTATTAATCATTAAAATTTCTCAACTTAATATTTGTCATCATTATTTTCAGTCACTTGAGTCAGGTCACATCAGTCCAGGAGTCTTGGTTAAGAATTAATTAAGTCATCCTCATTATCCCTCAGCTCGTTTACGAGACGCGTGGAGTAAATGTGCCCCATGTTGCGTGTACCCAGTAATAATATTAATAATATTAATAAATAACGGTTTATTGAAAGCATGGCAGCCGGAAGGCTGAGAATATACAGTTACATAATTGGGGAATGGGTCTCTTGATTTACAAATAATATACAAGTAACATAAGTGATACAAATATGATATATAATAACTAGATGGGGAGAAGGTCAAACTAAAGTGTGTGTGTGTCATCTGATTCACTTACACCCTCACTCACTCAGTACCTGTGCTAATCCCTGCTTGTTCCTCCGTATTAGTATGTCACACGTGTAATGCTTCAAGCTCTTCCTCGCCAGCCACTTTGTAGTGTACTAGGGTGTTATGTTGGGTGAGAGACAGACTTAACCATGTGTTGTTTCAGGAGTGAGCGAGGATGACGACGGCCGGGGGTCTGGTGGTGAGCTGGGTGGGGCCGGGCACGTCACCGGTAGACTGGTGTGAGGGTAACTACACCGTGACGCCACACATCGCTGAGTTCGTCAACACCATCACCAACATCGTGTTCCTGGTGGGTCCTGCCGCCTGCACTAAGCTGTGGGCCAGCTACGCCCGCCACGTTTCTCGAGGCATACATGTGGTGTGGGTCTTCTTTGTGGTGATTGGCCTCTCATCTGCTTACTTCCATGCCACACTCTCTCTCCTCGGCCAACTCCTCGACGAGCTCTCCATCTTGTGGGTCCTCATGGTCTCCTACACACTCTTCACACCTTTGCGTTATCGCCCCAAGTTCTTGCGATCTAACCAGCAACTGTACGCCGCCTTCATGACCTTCCTGGCGGTGTTCATCACAGCGTCGGCCTTTGTACAGCCGGCCATCAACGCCTACGCACTGTTCGTGGTGGGTCTGCCAGCGGTGACCATGTTGGTGCTGGAGATACGGAAGAGCAGGGACCCCAACGTGGTGCGCCTGGGTACCATCACCCTAGCGTCCCTCGTGCTGGCCGCCACCGCCTGGGTGTGTGACCGCTTCTTGTGTGCCATGTGGCTGGCCCTGGACATGACGGTGCTGCATGGCCTGTGGCACATCCTCATCTTCATTACGGCCTACTCCATGCAGGTCCTCTTCTGTTACTTCCACGCCACACAGGACGTGCCGGAGTCTCGACCTGTACTGAGGTACTGGCCCAGACGGTCTTGGGGTCTGCCTTACGTCTACTGCCTCTTGGCCCAACACGACAAGACGCCCTGACCTGCGTCCACCACCCCCTACCACACACACTCACCCCAGGCACGTCTCACACTAGTCACAACCGCCATGTAACACCTGGTGTGTCTTACACTAGTCAACAGCACCACACAACACCTAGTGCATGCATCTCACAGCATTAGTGAACTGGCTTACATGTTGACGCATTCCTTACAACTCTGTGTTGTAGTCCATGGCCTTGGTACTGTAGTGATGTGATCCTGGTACACTAGTTGATGGTGATCATGGAACCTTAATTGATGGTGATCCTGGTACCCTAATTGATGGTGATCCTGGTACCCTAATTGATGGTGATTCTGGTACCCTAATTGATAGTGATCCTGGAACCTTAATTGATGGTGATCCTGGTACCGTAATTGATGGTGATTCTGGTACCCTAATTGATAGTGATCCTGGTACCTTAATTGATGGTGATCCTGGAACCTTAATTGATGGTGATCCTGGTACCGTAATTGATGGTGATTCTGGTTCCCAAATTGATAGTGATCCTGGTACCTTAATTGATGGTGATCCTGGTACCCTAATTGATGGTGATCCTGGTACCCTAATTGATGGTGATCCTGGTATCCTAATTGATGGTGATCCTGGTACCTTAATTGATGGTGATCCTGTTACCGTAATTGATAGTGATCCTGGTACCCTAATTGATGGTGATTCTGGTACCCTAATTGATAGTGATTCTGGTACCCTAATTGATAGTGATTCTGGTACCCTAATTGATGGTGATCCTGGTACCCTAATTGATGGTGATCCTGGTGCTTGTAACAGTACAACTATAGACAGCTATAAGTGTTGTGAGTTAGTGATAAGTTATTGCAGGCGAGGCGGGGGTATGTACATGTCCCGCTGCCATCAATGTTGCTTTCTCTGCCCTGACACACACACACACACAGACGGGTCTTTACCGACGCTCTCCAAGACTACCCTTACTGTTCTCTCTCTCGTTCTCCCCTCTGTCTGTCTCTCCTCTCTCTGTCTGTCTCTCTCTTTCTCCCCTGTCTGTCTGTCTCTTTCTCCCCTCTCTCTCTGTCTTTCTCTCCTCTCTCTCTGTCTGTCTCTCTCTTTCTCCCCTCTGTCTCTCTCTCTCTGTCTGTCTCTTTCGTTCTCCCCTCTCTGTCTGTCACTCTCTTTCTCCCTTCTGTCTGTCTCTTTCGTTCTCCCCTCTCTGTCTGTCACTCTCTTTCTCCCCTCTGTCTGTCACTCTCTTTCTCCCCTGTCTGTCTCTCTCTCCTCTCTCTGTCTGTCACTCTCTTTCCTCTCTGTCTCTGTCTGTCTCTCTTCTCCCTCTGTCTGTCACTCCTCTCCCCTCTGTCTGTCTCTTTCTCTCTGTCTGTCTCTCTCTCCTCTCTGTCTGTCACTCTTTCTCCTCTCTCTGTCTCTCTCTCTCTGTCTGTCTCTTTCGTTCTCCCTCTGTCTGTCACTCTCTTTCTCCCCTCTGTCTGTCACTCTCTTTCTCCCCCTGTCTGTCTCTCTCTCTCTCTCTGTCTGTCACTCTCTTCTCTCTCTCCTCTCGTCTGTCTGTCTCTTTCTCTGTCTCTGTCTGTCACTCTCTCTCCCCTCTGTCTGTCTCTCTCTCTGTCTGTCACTCTCTTTCGTCTCTCCTCTCTCTCTGTCTGTCACTCTCTTTCTCTCTCTTCTGTCTGTCTCTCTCTCTTTCTCCTGTCTCTGTCTGTCTCTCTCTCTCAACTCTGTCTGTCACTCTCTTTCTGTCTGTCAACTCTCTTTCTCCCTTCTGTCTGTCACTCTCTTTCTCCCCTCTCTGTCTCTCTCTCCTCTCTGTCTGTCTCTTTCGTTCTCCTCTCTCTGTCTGTTACTCTCTTTCTCCCTTCTGTCTGTCACTCTCTTTCTCCCCTCTCTGTCTCTCTCTCTCTCCCTCTCTCTCAAGTCAAAAATTCAATAAACCACTCCATTTTACGCCTCAGTATAATAGTACACAAAACACTGTAGCCTTGCTGTTATATTATACTCGTTCAGGCTTCTGTACTCTGGAGATAGATGCTGTTACAGGCTGCTGATATATCCCCTATACATTATTCCATTACTGTTCGTTAGGTTTGGTTAGAGTTGGTTAGGTTTGGTTAGAGTTGGTTTGATTATGTTGTTTAATCATCAGGTGATATAAATAGGGTTTCCTAACCTTCAAGAGTACCAAAATAAGTTATATATTACTTTAGTGTTGAGTGAAGGATATTTTGAGAGCTGTTGTATCATCTACTGTACTACATTTTGTGAGTGAATAACAGTGTGTCTCAGAAAATATATATATATACAGAGCCTTTTAGATTGTTCTCACCTGTTGATGTGTGGGATATTTTACCTGTCCTCACACGACCTCATAAAATAAATGTTGAAAAAAATATCACGTCGGTTGTCAATGTTGAAAAAGAACACGTCAGTTGTAATGTTGAAAAAAAAAAACGTCAATTGTCAATGTTGAAAAAAATAACATAATTTTGCATTGGCTACAACACTTGTTAATACGTTACTCAAATGCCCACAAGCCCAGTACTGTAACTTCATGCATATTTACTGTAAGAGAATAGAGTTATGTATCACGACAAACACATACTGTATTCATGAAGGGGTTGATATACTGGTGCCCTCTCAAACAACGCACATATGAATAACGAATATAGTGTGTGTGTGTGTGTGTGTGTGTAATATAATAATGGCTGGTCAAAATATCTCTTACAAAAAAAATCATTAAATTATATTCCAACATTAATTCTCTACAAATACACGTATATAAAAATAGCTCTCCAACCTAACCTAACGAACATACAAACACACACATAACCCAAAAGACTTTAAAGAAGACAACGTATTCAGGTAACCAAACTAAAATATTATAAGGAAATATAGTTGATTGTAGGTTTAACTTATGCGGTTAATAATAATAATATGTCTTGTATTAATATATAAGTGTTATATGAGTTGTATATTATGATTACCAATAAAAGAACATAATTATTTATTTAAGGTTCAGGTGATGTATTTAATTGTAATGTAATCTAAGACACGATAAAATGACCATGTTGTAGTTTTAAGTTTCCCGAGTACAGTGATTTAACAACACCTTGGGTACAGTGTCATTGTACTCAAAACCTCTCTGATTACATTGTCAGTGTACTTACTTATGGGAGTTATGTCGTCATACTGAGAGGGGTTAAATCATTGTACTGAGAGGGGTTAAGTCATCATACTCAAAGGGGTTGTCATGATAGAGAGTGGTAGTAACTCTTGACAGGAGCTGCCATGCACAGGCCAACCGGCCTATTGCAGACTCCTTATTTTCTTATGTACTCAGAGGAGTTAAGTTATCATACTCAAAGAGGTTAGGTCATCATACTCAAAGGAGTTAAGTCATCACACTCAAAGAGGTTAAGTCATCATACTCAAAGAGGTTAAGTCATCATACTCAAATGGGTATTACACCTTGTACCGTTTTATCTTTACCTATTAACCACATTCAATAAGACGCGTACTGCTAGTTGCTCTTAATTAAACCATAATACTAGTCAACCACTATCGCTATAGTTTAGTAACCGCCGCTGTCACTATCATAAATGTTAGTTAAGACGTCACATATAAACCAACCGGTAAATATCCATGACATCGATAATTTGTCTCTCTTTCTCTCCCTAGTGAAAGTTGAAGAATAGCTCTGACTGGTCGACTGGAACTGAAATATAAAAATAACAAATAAGTAGTGGTAATATGAAGATTATTCTATGGCAGCCAGTTTGGAGTATTCTTGGGTCTTCACTTACGACGGATATTTACCGTATGGACCTCTGAGTATGGAAACTGATTGTTGTTGTTGTTATTATTGTTATTATTATTATTATTATTATTATTGTTATTATTGTCGTTACTACTATTATTGTAATTATTATTATTATTATTATTATTATTATTCTCCTCTAACATATCGACGATCATCTAATAATTTATAACAATTATATTATCAGGGTAAAACTGTTTAATCAATCATTGTGTGTAAGAGTATATATGTGTCTACTATATCAATATATATATATATATATATATATATATATATATATATATATATATATATATATATATATATATATATATATATATATCAATCAAAGAGCTTCATCACATGAGAACAAAATCATTTCCGTCACATATTGTTATGCACTTGAGCTGTCTAGTTATCACCCCTCCCCCTCTTCTGGTTACCATAGCGACTATCAGCAGATGAATTACACAATGTAATAATTGAGGGAACCAAAAGAAAAAAAAGGGGGGCGGAGTTTATCTGATGGTTGAGTTATTATATTTATTGTTGCAATATTTTATCTCTCAATGAGTTACAGAATAATATATATATTTTTTTATGATTGTCGAGTATCAGTAACTGGACCGTATATATGTTGGCTATAATAAAATATAATGAAGATGTATAGTTTCCCTCTTCGGCTGAGTGATGTTATATAATGCCCAAGGTTAACACTGTACTAGGCTAAATATTTGGTGTTAAAGCCTAGTATGTTAAAATTGAAGACACTAGTTAGACGAGCTTCAGTTAGAATCTGTCTACTTTACAAGCCATAATTTATACATGTATCTTTTTGCCTAAGGAAACTATTTCAGTTCCCCTTGCAAATGGGTGATAAAAGTGCACACGTCACCCAGCAGGGATAGATCTTAATTAAGCAGTACACCCCGGACAGATATCAAAGTATCTTTAATCTTGTTCGTGAGCAAAAAACTGATAGGTTTGTCTACAATGATACAGTATCAGCTTCCTGTAGCCAAACAAAAGCTGCAAAAAATACAACATGGGGCACCACTGTTGCACCATCACATCTCCACTATTTCATCATAATTAATACCATAAGTTCATTACCCAAACAGTTCCCCGTATATTAAATCTTATCAAAATGAATAAATATATAATACTATATACACTATTTCCCGTACATTGTGTAATAAAAATGTCTTATTAGTACATACAGTAAGTCTATTGGACTATCTGCGTGCTCTCCCGCCACTACCTGAAGTAGTTAAATACCAATTTCATCTCGTTTTATCACTTCTGCCGTGTAGGTTAAATATTTCTCCGGCATTTAAATTAACATTATCATAGTTTTTAGGCCATATGATTAGAATTTGTGGTTTAAATAAAGGTAAACTTACCTCAATAATTTTGAATGACTTCACTTTTGGTGGCTAGATGGGATGATGGTTAATGTTAAAAGAATACCAAGAACATAGTCGCTATTATTATTTGTTTGTGAAGAAAGCAGTATACATAAGCCTAATTTATCATAAAGCAAAAGTCCAATCTTATGGTAATTTTAATTAGGTCAGATTTTGCTTGGTTCATCTGTATTTGAATAATTAAAGTACAGTAAAAAAATATCCACATTATGTTCGTGTCACTTCCTGAACATTAATTATAATCCTTTAGGTTATTGAATGGGCGGGAAAATTTAACTTTCCTTATATAAATGTTCAGCACATAATATATTTATTAGGTTTAATCTACCAACCTGAACAAAAAGCCTAACCAAACTTAAACTAACTTTACCAAACCTAACTTAACTTTATCTAATCATATCAAAACAAACCAAACCAAACCTACCCAAATCAAATCCAACCTAAGCTAACCAACCTAACATAACCAAGCCTAACCTAACCTAGTCAAACCAAACCTGACCTGACCTAACATAACCATCTACATAGGATATCAACAGCCCCATAAAACACACAAACGCCCAAATGGAAAAGCGTCCAGGAATCACGACAGCAAAAATTTCTCCAAGAAGATACAAACTCACACCAATTCATTAAAGGATAATAAAAATCTCGTCAACATGAATGGTTTCATTTGAGATAGCTGTCCCCAATGAAAATAGAAAATAAATATATATATACAACAGATAAAACATTCGGGTAGCACTAAAATGCTTACTAGTTGAAAGGTTTACCCACAGCAGATATAAGTATTAATTACATACCACATCGTAGCCATAGCCCCTAACTGCACGGCCCCGATCTCCTTGTTTATCGCAGGCTGGCAACACATTGGATTACCCGCGACAGTTTTACCAGAACTTCCATTATCGAACTTTGATTCCTTACTCGTGTACACTGTCCATGCTTCCCTCTAGATGTATATACAGTACATATATATAATCCATAATATAAACAGTACATATATATTATCCATAAAATAAAAACATAAATAACAAATACATTTTCTTTTATACTCTGGATAATGAAGGTTCTGGTCAACAAGGCGGTGGGTCTAGACACACACACACACACACACACACACACACACACACACACACACACACACACATTATTTTTTCAACATTTCATTATGAGGCAGGAGTCTGTATTTCAAGTACTGTACAGTATTATTATTAAAGTGTTTACTGATCAACCAATCTGATAAACTCTGACACTCACACAACAGTCAAACTCCTCAACTACACTCAAGACGGGGCTCACTTAGGGGCGATGACCACAACATATTCGTACCATACAGACTCCACGGCGTGAAGTCTGGGAAATAATGCAGAAGTTCCACCGGTCAATGTGTTCAGTCTTGTGTCAGCCAGGTAATACTCTACCTGGGTGATTGGTTCATTAACTTCTTCAAGATGAATTCTGAGTGACTGCAAGACACTTAGCTTTCTGATCTACTGATTGATTCAAAGGTTACATGAGGTGGTGTTAACCTTGGTATATTTGTCCATCAGAATCCACCCTAAAACAACTGAGTACATTGGCCAGTGACACCCCGCTGGGCTGGAGGCTACAGGCATATGTGGCTCAAGATCACAAATGCACTATTGTAAATTTCTCAGCATTAAAGGAAATAATGTCAAATGGACCAACAGGATTCATGATTTATCAATGTTTTAGTAAACTGATTTGCTTCACTCTATTTTAAATTTCATTTCATAAAATGTATCATAGAAGCGCCAATACTATCAGCTGAATACAAGGATCCACTATGCACACAAATATTATTTAAAAGCAATATTTTGTCTACCTTTCTATCTGATTTATCAAAACCATGAGTCCAGCAGAGTCCCATTTCATTATTCTCCCTACGTACAGTGCCGAGACAATGAACACTAAAATATGAACAGCAATCGTTCTCGGACAAAAATTTGGGGAATGATGTTTTTTTTTTACCCCCTACAACTAAGGGGATGAGTTCTTGGACAAGCAACAATCAAATTGCCATGAACATGCTGTGTGGGGAGATGCTGGTGAGGACATGACAGTGACTGTGGATGAGACATGACAATGACGTGATAAGAACAGTAGTACGGTGACATTGTTGCTATTAATAATGATAATGATGGTAATGACACAAAATGGACATGTGAATTATGATAAGAAGTCTGATACAGACTATGAACGTGAGGTGTCGACGATGAAGATGGTGATGGTGGCGATGATGACAATGATCTGTGATTACTAACATGGTCTTAAGAAATGAGAGGACAGTGAAAGAAGTTTACAAACATAAGCTATCATTAGGTATTGCATCTTCAACAGATTTTTCAGGAAAGGGGTAAAATTTTGTACTGTGTAAAGTCGTTGAAATGTGGTGTTTTCATCGGCCTATTTTAAATAAAAACAAATAATGATAATAATAATAATAATGACGTCCAGTTTCATCAATAATAAGGTTTTCCTCAACGGTCACTACAATACACGTATCTTACAATTGTACAAAAGATGAAATAAAGATAATTTTGGAACATACTGTATTATCATTTCAAACAATGCAGTCTGACTCTAAATGAATGTTTCACATACAAGACCAAATATATAATACTAGCACAGTACAGCATGATCATTGTGAAGACTGGAACATAACCGTACAGTAACGTCAAATGAACAAAAACACACACTACATTTCTTTTGAATAACTGACTTACAATTGTGAAAAAATGAAATAACTAAAGAGAAAGAAAAGGCTGCGTTTTACCGGGCCGTGGAACTCTTCATCCCATATTGGATCTTGTCTCCGAATTTAAGTGGATGGAAATTTTAATCTGTACAAGTGAAGATCAACAAGACGGACATCCTTCCCTCCACTCATGGTTTATGGTCCTCAACAGCTGTCCTTAACTAGAACCATAGCGTGACAGACACAGTACCAACAGGTAAATAGGTACAATAATAACTATTTACCTATTTCTTCCCACGTTTATAGCAGCCCGAGCCCAAACACTCAAAGGTTCGTAAGTTAAATTAATACCCCACCGACTGTGTAAACAAGAAAACATCTATCTGGCTCACTCTAGCTACAGCACAAAGAGATGACATCAACATTGCGCCGAATCTCTACAATAAACAGACGTGTTCTCTCATCACCAGTTACAGTACACACGGAAATAAAATTCACATACAGTAAGAATCCTCGAACCACACAGAATCTTCTCCAAATATTTCACCTCCACTGAGTATGTCATTCTGTATATTTTATTCGCGACGACTTCACATACTAGCCACATCTTAACCACTACTGGCGGCGATACACAACACCGATCCCTCGACTCACGTAGGGTTTTCTCGGGAACGGATGGAACCCTCGCATAAATCAAGCGGTGACTGTACTTTGCCATTCACGGTCGAGTCTCTCATAGGATTACATTTCTTCTGAATAGGAATACAAGAAGGGGCCACTACTTGCTTTGAGATCATGTTGCATTTGCATAGAAAAAAAATAATACGTCTAAAATATTGGAAAAATATCAAATCCCAATTAACAAAGGGATATATCCAAAACAAATACAGTATAGTAGAGATAAAAAGCATTCTTAACTAATTAACTAAAAAAGTAGAAAGCATAGCGAAGGAATAAATCAATATGGTAATTTATACAGTAAAGCGTCAGCGTGAAATATATGAAACCAAAACACACTTGACAGGAGAATGATTCTACCCACGTGAGCCATGTAACTCAGCTGTACAGGTAAATTAATGGAGTAATGCACACCTGGGGAATTTACACGATGAAGTGATAATAATTTGACAAAATTCGGAATTCGTGCAGTGTTTCTCGGATTTAGCCAAGGCATCTGTTGGACTGGTGGTGGATCAGACACGATACACGAGGCGTTTACAATAGCAAGGGCGTATCACCGAATTGCTCAATTTCCCATTTTATACGTCAGTCCATACACCTCCAGCGTGGTATAATCCCCATAAGAAAACAAGGACAAAAAACATGTAGAACAGCCTAAAAATTTAGCTGAGTTGAGATAATCAGACATACGCCCTGGCTAGTCTATATACTCCTCATACAAGCATGACTAACGTAATATTATGTACACCTGTATTCTGCAAACTGGCACGCCTGACACTATCTTCGAGAGAAACTAATATTCACACAATTACAATTCTGACAATATCCAATTAAACAGCTTCCCGTACGAGGGGTACACAGGCGTCAACTTACCCTCGTACACAAGTTATTAACATCTCCACACAGTCTAAGGAAGAATTCTTCAATATGGTTAATTATCACATAAAAGAAGTATTAAATGGCTGGATTCCTCAAACTCTGACATCATACCACATTAACCACCATCATTAACCACAAAGTTCACCACTCCTCTCATCACTGTGGATCATATACAAACATTAACATGAATTTGGACACATATAACAGCCTGACAGCAATGATATAAAAGAAATTTCAGCAAGAAGTAGAAGAGTGTATGTGGCACAGAAGCGACTGGCCAACACAAGGCACTTCAACTTATTAATTCACAAGGTACAAGGCAGCAGCACCAGCTGTCTCAATATAGTAGTACTGTACTCACAGACGTGAATGATCTATGACCAACCTTTGTTGAGAGTGATGCTGATGCCATGGTTAATGTAATACTTGATACCACTCTAAAAGGGTAAACTGAGTGAACCGAATGTTTCAGTCATATAAAAAAATAAATTTATATACAGTACAATATACTGTACATAAGAGTTTTCATATTATTACAACACCACAAGAAACACAGTGCATTGGTTAATGAAGCCTGGCCTTAATGCATCATGTGATATATATTCAGTGTTTTTTATATACCTTAAATTCATCTTTTTCCAATTAAATGCAACATAACGGTAACAAATTAATAAGCTTTAGGTGGCCAGAGAAGCATTTCCATAGACATAGAGGAATTGGTTTATTCCACACTACAGTACAAGTATTGTATTTTTCCCTTCTGATACTGTACAGGTAACTGACAACACCATGTCCTCTACTTCCTACTGTCATAAATAAACCCAAATGAAAAATTCTTCATCATTTACTTCAACCACCGATGTTCAGACTTATAACACTTCATGGTGTGGAGATATTAGGGAACACAGTGAGAGAAGAAGGACTCAGCACGTACCAACACAGTGATCGTGGGGAAAAGCATAAGTCATGTACATAACTAGATATAAATTAAAATGAAAAATTAAATGTTTTCCTCAATTTTGACATAACTCTAAATACAGTATACCTTTAACTGCGACAATACAATACAATACAATCAATACACAAATTCCCTTCAGATCAAAACTTCAATATAAATTCACTATAATATACAAATACTCTTCTCCTGTGACAACAACAAAAAGTCAAACTCAAAGTGTCCCTCTTCTTACATTATATCTTCAAACAACTCAAAAACAAGTGAGTTTCTTCATTACAGTATAAGAGTTGTGCAACAAATTTCACCATAGTTACACTAGATCCTTCCAACCAGCCACACAAACACTGCCTGGAGTATACACACACCACTGGTTGACACATCCCAGTACCGTATAATACAAGGGTTTATGCCAACACAGGTTCACCATAAACTTAATTTGATCCACGTACGAATAAGTGTAGTTAATCCTAGTCGAGTTTACCGTCAACTTAACATGATCCACGTACAGCAGCGAATTAACCGAGGAATAAATATAATTCCTCCAAGTTCAGTATAAACAGGTAACCCAAGGCAGCTGCATATTCCAGACGATGAAAGAAATTATAACTTGTGGATGACATCAATAATGCCCCTCCGTGGATGGCTAACATATTATTACTATCAATGCCCAAGTTTGAAGTCCAAAGTTTACTCTATTTTCTATGCAAAAATAGACAGATCTTTTGGGATAACCATCAACTGTGGTAGCTTGACAAATGACTGGGATACTTATAAAAGTGACAAATGCTACCAAGAATACTACATCATTACTTAATAACAAAAGTCTTGGATTTAGGTACAATAAAAAAAGATAAATAAGAACACCCCACCTTTACAGCCATAACACAATCGTGTGATAATACGAGTCGACACGTTCTCAATGACGCTTGTTCATTATAATTTCTGAGCAAAGATGTTCAGGGAAATTCTGAACAGATGCCAGCAATTAATTCTGAACAGGAAAATATCTAGATTTAATATGCAACTGGCTCTTAGAAAAATAATAATAAAAATATAAAAAATAATAAAAAATAAACATATAAATATATACATATATTTAGATATGTATATATATATTATCATGGATGATAAAGGCATGGTACAATGTTGATGAAAGATGGGCTTGAATGGTCAATGTGGCGTGACATGAAGACACAATGAAATGGCAGGATGCTTAGCTGATCACCATCACAAAATAAAGAACAACTTTACTAAAACATGGCAGATCACCATTACAAAATAAAGCACAAATTCATTAAGACATGGCAGATTAGATACTCAGATAATCAATCACCTAATCCAAATCAGAGTTGACCAAATCAGTGTTGAAAACTTAATAAAGAAACGTTATAAAAAATCTGGTCTCGTAGAATATGACGACAAGTAATTCTGAATGACAAATTTCTAAGAAAAATTATCCCTGGCAGAAGACGTCGCCGTTTTAACAATGAACGACACTTCAGTGACATTGCAACCAAAGTCAGTACAAAGCTGAAACAGCTCTGAGAGGCCATAGGGATGATTCTCAAGTTAGAGCGGTCCTGTACCAAAACGTTTCAAACACAACTGACTTATTATAGCAGTATTGGATACTTCTCCTCAGTAAGTGGCCGGACAGGTTTACACACTGCTACTACAAGACCTCGTTATCATGTCTAGTTGTGGTAGTTTATCAATACATCAAAATAAAAGGTAATACCACTCTACTCAGGAAGTAATTTATACACACACAGGGTGATTCACTCATTGATGGCCCCACAGTATCACTAATATATAATATTGGGTTTATTTTCAGTCAAGCTTTTGATGTTATAGTCTCAAGTGAGACTCTGGGGCTGCCAGCAAGTGAGTCACACAGTATCGTACATGCAGTTAGTTAAAGTAAAGGACCATTTTAAGAATATATGAATTTATCTTTCTCTTTTAGGATTGATGAAGCATACATCACAAAACCTAAGCAGCATGGTGATTGGTCAGCAGAGTCTCATTTTAAATGAAATCAAATCAAACGTAATCATCAAGAACGTAGCCCAATTCCACTGGGCACCGGTCCTAATCGCTAGATCAGGTTCGATTCAATTAGAAAATATCCCAAACTTTATTTTTGTGGAGGAAACTGCAACACTAAAAATCCTACCTTTAACTATACTGCTTGGCACCAAAAATATAAATTATATTTGAAAATGACTAATTGATTCTGAAACTAGTTATCTTTAATATATCTTTAGTTTTCTATATGTTTAAGAAATTGTCAACTATGGAAGAGAAAAAAGATGAAAATTTAGGAAAAACTATGAAACTTAAAAGAGCACATTGACGACTTTTACATGAAGGAAACAATGGCATCACCTGCAGCATTAATCACTAAATTACATGTTACTGACATACAGGCATACATGGACATACTGTGCACATACCCACACAAGCACACACACATGCACATCATCCTCTACATCATTAAACCAGTCACAGCTAACTTGATCTTGCTGTTCAGTCACTGCGATACAGTATAACTCATATCTAAACAGCACTCAAGAGGAACACAGTTTGGTAAAGATTATAAATCACCTGGACTTTGTATATTGAAGACAAGATTTACATGTGGACTTAAGTCAGTCAGGTTGATACCAATGAATACGAACTGGTGTTAATTTTGACGCCAAAAAGGAACAGGAAACGGAAGTCTTCTTATTGTCATCATTATCCACAAGAGAACCTCTATAGTAGACCAAGCTATTTGACACATCTCTCCCCCTAGAGGTTTTTTCTGAGGGGATCATCCATGTCACTCATCCCTCCACATAACCTTTGCTCTCTCTACTCCCTTCATCATGCTCTCCTTCCCTCCCATCACAAAGGTAATCCCCCTCTCCCCAATAGTAAACACACATATCTCTCACCACCACCGTGTCCTGGGTCTGGTCCCCCGGCCTGGGTCAGATGTGAGAACAGTGTTATCTAATGACCCTACCAAATATCACAGGCTTTCTCCGGGTACTACAGTTTCCTCCTGTACTAACACTGTACAATAACCAACTAAGAACATCATAACACCATACATGAGAAGTACAGTAGTGTTAAATATCCAGATCTCCTCCTCACATGGAATTCTGAACCTCGGTGAAACTGCCAGATTTCCGAATATAGTATACCATCAGATACAAGCCTTACCGATAACGAAACAGAGATAAAAAAAAAAATACCGTTCACAAAATACGAAAATTAATCACGTAAATAGTATAAAAATAACGACACTAATGGTAGGGTCTTGGTTATCACCACATCTTAAGTGTCTGGTAATGGAGGAAAATATAGAAATAAAAAAAAATTATCACCAATATACAACTTAATACAATACGTAAATGTTAAATACACATTAATTAAAAAAAAATTTCTCTATATACTTTTCAATCAATTTTTTTCTTCTTTCATCAGATAACCAATATCAATACAGTTTGGTTACATATATCTACAGTTATCATACCTTGGAGAGATAATAATAAGTACTACAAAAATCACAATATCATCCTTAAATACACAGCTCTAAAGTAAAGAGAATGATGATGATGATGATCCCACTTTACCAACTACAGGTTTATTTATTTTATTTTATTTTTTATAATGTAATATGACGTGTATCAAAACTAGTCTCTATACATGATGTGATAAGGTTGAGTTTTACATCTTGAGACAGAGAGAAAAGGGACTTGGAAGAGGAGGTGATGATGGAGGAGAGGAGGGACATAGAAGGGAAGACAGAGATAGAGAGAAAAGAAGAAAGAAAAAGATTTATAGAAAGAAATTTCCATGATGACAGAAGCCAGCTGAGGCGAGATCCCAAAACACAAAGGCACGCGTGATGATAAACTGAATGTGTCTTAAACCCCAGGATACCACAGCTGTAGGTCTGTTTTTTTTCCTTGACTAACTTTGGAATGAATTGACTAATACCCCTGTACAGGTATATTAACAATAAAATAAATACATAAATAAAAAGATAACTCAACAAAATTAATACCACTAATAATCATACTAAGTAAATCATTGATACTATGAACTGATTCATAAATTTGTAACAATTATCTCTTGGGTAATACTGTACATAATGTGTTCTCTCAATAGAATATAATCCATAGAAGTGTATAGCACAGTATAATAAGGCATTATAGTACTTCACTGGAGGGGACAAGGGGCAGGGAATAAGAGGACAAAGGGCAGGAGGCAAGGAGCAAGGGGTGCCAGGGGGTAGGAGACAAGGGGCAGGACGGGTCTTTGTTTATGTCAATGTAACTGTGTGTGTCCTTAACAAAACAAAAACAAATGAAGTAATAAACTAGGCCATAAAGACAAACGTCAACAAGGCTCAAAATACCTAAAACCAACATCGGGTAATTTGGATTTTCTCATGATTAACGTTAATGATTCCTCTGACCCCCCAAAGTAACCCAATAAAACTCTCGCAGTTATATTATTTTACACACTATTTTGTTTGATTCGTAATGTGTAATTCTGGTATATTTATTAACATTTTCATTTTCATTTAGCAGAAATGTTTCAGGTGAGCAGCAAAGAGACTGGAGTGCTCAACAAACTGGTAACTCACTTCTTTGTTTTGGTTTTTGTCTTTGATTGTTTTATTATTTGGTCTGATGGGCTGAAGGACTGTGAATACTGTATTAATTTTTTTTATAAACATATGTAAATATTTTTGACATGTGGGGTATGGGGTGTGTGTGTGTAATGTGATGGATAGTATGGTGTGGTATAGTGGTGTGATGTGTGTGGCAGGGTGTGGTTTATGTATGTGTAGTGTAGTCTGGTGTGGTAGTGTACTATGTACAGTGTAATGAGTATAATATGGTGCAGCATGTGTAGTGTACTGTACTGTAGTATGGTGTGGTGTGTAAGTAGTGTGGTGTACTGGGAGAGGTAGGAGAGGGTACAGTATGCATTGTAAAAACCCGGTAACCGACAAATTCTGATCATATGTGAGGAAAACGAGTATTAAACAGGACCGCCGAGGCTTGGTTGGCAAGAGTCAACATCTTGAAGGTAAAGCAGAAGGAAATATTTGGATCACAGAATATAAGGTTAAAGTGGAGAGACTGTTCTATCATGGTGTACACACATTGAGGCTTTGTGACAAGTTACTCTTAAGTCCTAGATACTCTCTCCATAAGGCTTGTTTTCCCTTAAGAAATTTATATATCCTTATTAATCACTATAGTTTGACAATATCATCTTTTCACCCAAATATTATCTTGTTATTTTCCTAAAAGACTTTCTCCACTAGCTTAAATTATCAACAATACTCAACTGCAGCAAAAATAAATATTTCCTGTCCATATCTTCAATTAACAATAAATATCCATCACCTTTATAATGTATTAACAATCTAATATATAAATAAATGTTAAACAGGATGATATGTGACCTCTTTAACTTTCTTAAAACATATATTTTATATTTTTTCTTCAACTCTGACTTACATTTAGGTGGGAAAACAGGTCTTATGGACACTTAACTAGGCCTTCAAATTGCACATTCTCATCACAAGTCATAAAAAATACACAGCCTGGCCAAACAGTGTCACTAAAGAAGCGCATTTACTTATTGTTTTATGATGACTGGCAGGAGAACACAGTGAACGTTGGGTGACACCATACAAAAACTGGTGGTGACAGGCTACCTCCTGCTCACACCACGGGAGTAACTGCTAGTCTCAGACACCGCCCTTCCCAGGGGACCCAATGTCTCGTAAGAAATAAAGGCTTTGGCAAATCATAAATGGCAAATGGTTCTTATCTACCAATCAGCTATCCTGCTTATACAAAGACTAACATAAGTGTGTTTTGACTTAGTGATTTCAGGATCACAACAGCAGCTCAACGGTTGCTTCTCGGTACGGTACTGCGTGTCACCCAGGCCACACGATGAGTTACCATATTACATTTTAAGGTCACTGAAACCAATAAATGAATGCCTATGTAATACAGTACAGACTCCCTTCCACTGTAAGGCTAATAAGACAACAGATAGGCAAGGAGACAACACTAGGGGCCGGAAGAAAATAATGGTCACCCTGACCTAACGTTTCCTCTCGTAATGACAATAGTCGCAACTCAACCTTTGATGAATTGGGGTAACCGTCGTCTTCCCCCACCCGAGAGAAGATATCGGGAGGATTTTGGCCTGGTAACCTCAGAGAATGACACAGCATCGGCAATACCGTTGCCTCGACCTGCCTTCTGCAGGCTGTGGTGTCTGGGGGGCAAAGTACGCATGCACTTTGATATTTGGCAAGTGGCTCTGTAAGAGGAAAACCTGGTTAGAAAAGGCAAAGATTTACTGTATGTGAGAAAGATTAACTAAGGATGTTAAATACATGACACAAGTGCAATGGATAAGTCACAAAAAATTCATGATTCATTATTGATGAGCCACAAACCCCATAACCTTAATCACCTAACCTGTTTTATAATCCTTTATATGTCTTGCATGTCAAGATTCCACAAACCCCCAAGTAAACAATAAGTGAGAGAAACACATCCCACCTTGAGTCTCTTTATCCCTGCCCGGGTTATAAGTTGGCAGTCGTAGAGTTCAATGCGTTGGAGGTTATGGCAGGAGAGGAGGTGGTCGAGGGAGGCGTCTGTGATGAGGGGGCAGTTGTCCAGCTCCAGCACAGACAGGTGCTCCGTGGAACAGGCTGAAACTCCTAGATGTCGGATGCCTTCGTCTGTGATCTGTTCGCAATGTGACAAACTCTGGAGGAAAATATTAGAAAAATAGTAAAACCATCATCATCCTAATTATCATCATCATCATCACCCTAAGTCTAGAAAATACATAATGAACCAACACCACCATCACTATCTTCACCCTCATCATCTTAAGCTACAAGACACAATCTCCTCCAACAGCTGCACATATAATTCAGTAAAGAAAATTAATCTCTAAAATAAAATACAAAAGAACAAAAAATCTAACATAAATATTGTAAAAATAAAATAAAAAAGAATAAAAAAGAATGTAAACTGTTCCTAAGTTCCATAAATGCTGACAGCCCACAGGAAGCCATCAGAGAGTTAGGTCTTACAGTTACAGTACGTCGACAATGCACGTTCTCTTACCAGTTTCTCTAACCGGGGGCAGCCTGAGGCGAAGTGGTTTAACGTGGCATTGGTGATTAATACACAGTCCTCCAAGTCTATCTTCTCCAGCATGTGACAAGTCTGTGTGATGGGGTCAACATGAGTGTTTGGACTCAACACACACACACAGTCTCCATTATCACTCACAGACACACACACACACACTCCACTCTCACTCTCTCACATACATACACTCTGTATCTCTCTCACACACACACACACATACGTACTCTGGCCAAAGCTTGGAATCCATTGTCGGTAAACTGTGAGCAGGCAGCCACCTCCAGGGTCTCAAGGTGTGTGCAGTGTTGGGAGAGGACCACTAGACTGGTATCCGTTAAGTGCATACAATTACTCAAGCACAGGTACCGGATCATGACGCAGTTTTCTGCCAGCGCCACCACACCTCTGTCACTGATTGCCTGCGGAGAGATAACATCGATATAACTCTTGCAAAATGTTTTCACCTACTTCTCTTTGCTAAACTGCTGGACAATAGATGATGTGAAATCCAATAACTAAAGATATCATGAAGTATAAGAACCACAGTTTATTTCACCTGATGGCTAAACACCTAATAACTTACTTGTTCTATGTAAGGGCAATGGAATTAAGTCCAAACCTAACCTAACCTCATCCCCCCAAATAGTGTTAGGGTGGTTAATCTTAAGGTGAAATAAGCTGGGGTGGTGATTCTTCAGGTGATCCTATTTAAGAGTTCTGAATCATTAACAGATAAAAATATACACATACAAGGATTACAAAGAAGACAAATACCGGGGGAAGAATAACTCACCGAGCATCCGTGTAAATTGATGTGCTCGAGGTCTTTACAGTATTGGGCGAGAGATATGAGGGCAGGATCTGTGAGGGCCTTCAACCCCTTACCGACGAAACCTTTTAACCTGGGGCAGCCGTGAGCCAAGGCATCCACACCTGAAATGAAAATGGGAGAAATTAAAAAACATCGGTCCTATTTACCTGGATAAGGGACATCACAGAGGAAGCGAACTTTATAAAGAAGCGTCTAAGCGCACGAACTCAACTACCAGAGAGAATTTGGTAGCTGTATTAACACTGTAAATACTGTATAATTATGCTTTCAGATATCATTATACCTTCACATTAATAGATATACAGTATAGTAATATTATCAAATTTCAAACCTAACAATAAAGGTATCTTGCAGCAGATGGCAAGGTGGACAAGACGTAATTAGTACACAGGAACATCCCACCATCAGAGAAAATTATATAAAAGCATCACATAACCATCAATTCCTTCAGTATTTCATTAAACACATCTGACTCATCTCGCCCCACTGATAAACTAACCCACTTGAATAACACAGTCAAATATTCTCACTTATGGGGGAAAAAAAGACAAATTTCTCGAATGACAGTGAATTTGATGTCGTCGTCTACAGCAATGATGAAGATGATGTAAACTGCAACACCCAGGTCGTCCCATTAAGAGAAGCCCAGATCTGGATGTATATCACTTGGGAATAACCATCTGTCTGAATTGAGGTGGAGATCAAGCTAGGGAGAAAGAGGAGAGGAAGAGGGAAAAAAGGAGGAGAGGAAAAGGGAAGGAAGGAGGAGAGGAAATGGGGAGGAGGAGAGACTGGAGATTACAGTAACAATACTGTACTTCCCGAGGTGAAAGACAAAAGAATGGAATATCAACCGAGGCATTTAGTGTTTCCATTACAGCAAATAATGCAAAGAAATTTCTCTGACAATTATTCCGATCCATTCTAAAACGCAATACTCTCAAAAATATCATCGACAGAACACGCCGGCTTTATTAGACTTGACGAACAACCCATAAGTTTATTTTCCCTCAGCATTGAAGTATGACACATTCCTTCAGCACTCAAGTATGATACAACCTCAATGTTCTATCTAGAATACTTCCAAGGCGACTAACTTTTACAATGGGTCAGATATTCCATGAACACACTACTGTATATATATATATTTACTGAAAGGAAAATTATCTAGATTAACTTTATTATAAACCTAGAATATGAAATAAGTGTCACATGCTCAACGTGCTTTATTAATTTTGTCAACTAAGAGGCCAAGACTTGATTAAGCCCTTCTATAAGAGCACTACTGTAGAGAAAATAAAGTTGAACTCAAAATATCATTCACTGTGTATTGAAATTAATGCTAGAATTTTTACTACAGTATATATATATCATTAGTTTAAATGGAGGTCATAGTTCCCAATATATGGCCCCCAACACCATTAGTTCTGAAGGCATGACCAAAATACACAATACCCAAGACTCCTCAGTAAAACCTTGTATAATACTGTACTGTATTTCCTGTGTCAAATATTCCCTTCACAAGTTGGAAAAGTAAAGACACTTAAGGGAAGCTGTGAAACTATTATTAAAAATGTTTGTTCTTTATGGAAATCTCAAGTCACCATCATCGTTGTTTTATGGCCATTTTCCATGTTTGTGTGGGTGTTGTGATTATCTGTTGGTGAGACTCCACGATGCATAGTCTCTTGTAGCCTCCCTTCTCAGGTCCTTAACTCTGAGGTCACATCTTACGACCTCTCATTGGTAAATGGAGGTAATGACTGATAGAGATTAATGACTCCATGAATTAAAAGGAGTGGGAAAATATGGAGGCACGAGAATCAATGGGGGTGACGACTGATGATAAGTTTGTTAACCCTTTGAGTCCTGGAGGGTTAAATCATCGTCCTCAAGGGGTTAAAACAATCATCCTCAAAGGGTTGAACCAATCATCCTCAATGGGTTTAACTCTTGTCAGTAAAAGATTAATCCATCTTCATCAAGGGGTTAAACCATCATCCTCAAAGGGTTAAGGTTATATTGATTCCTAATCATTTTCCTCCTTTACTGTACAAAGATCATCTGTACCAATGCTTCATTCATCACAAACAGGACCATTTGTTACCCAATACAAATATCATTGTACACATTACCATTAATCAAAGACAAAACTAACATGACGACAGCCTGAGGAGTGTAATGAACCCTTGGTGAATATATTATACTGTATTAACACAAATCATTACAACCTATATACTGAACCAGGTGTTTGAAGGAACTCTGTAATATCATCAACATAAAATGAAACAATACAATTTGCAAAATAACTAAAAAAAAATAGCATTCTTTCCTTACTGGTCACAAGACACGATACGGTAATCTAACAAAATAAAGTCTGAGGAAACCGAGTTTAATTAATGCATTCCACTAACACAAGAACCATAACTTATCTAGATATTTTTAATGTTCTTTTGGAATTTTTCTGTGAGGACTTTTTTATACCCAGAGTCAAACTAGGATGCTTTGTACCTTGATAAGAAAGCAGCAATAACAGCCAAGAAGCTCATATGATCATTATAGTTCAATACTGTACTGTGCTATAAATAATAATTACATCACACATCATTCTGTTAAAGAAGTTAAATGGTTGACAGTTCTAATAGGTCCTAACCTTAACCTCACCATTGGGATAGAGTGTTGGCCAAGGGGTGGTGGGGGGAGGCTCTGAGGACTAGAACCCATTAAGACTGGGCCCTTCTTCCTGATGGTTAGAGGTCAGGGCCTATAAGAAGACAATTTAACCATTTAACTAGTCACATACCATTCTCATACAAGGCAAAATCTTATACTGCACATCCCTGCCATCCTATAAACAAGAGAGATGTGTTCAACGTGCACTGCAGAGATATATATAATGCCATTAACAAGAGTAACGGCGGCATACTGTACTGTACTTACCGACTATGTGTTGAGGGAAGGTGCACAAGAACAAGTCAGGCAGCGTAAGGGAGATTAATACATCTCTATTGGTGAAAATTGTTGAGAAAAATTTTGTGTTTTTTGTTTTTGACCTTCAGCCAATATTGTGATTGAGATTTATTAAGCAGAAGATCAAAATATTAATTTATTTACAACTGCCTCTCATTACTGTGACCAGGGTTTGATTCCCTTTTGGGTCGGATGTGACAAGTGCGTTTGTCCAGGTATGACCCCAAAAAACAACACAGGTTTTCTCCCGTTCTACAGCCCTCACAGACAAGGCCAGAGGTAGTTGAGCACCACCTATCATACTCCCAGGTGACAAACAGAGGTATAATGCCACCCAACAGTCATCTATCTGGCAGTTATCCAGGTGGTGTTTCAGTACAGTACTTTTGGCTTACATGTGAGGACTGGCTCAAAGACATTTCGTCACCAGTTCAGTCAGTATAAACCTACCCTAAATTAACCAAACCATGGCTTCATCGCCTCCAAGACATTATTATCTAACTTTAATAAATACAACACATTATTCAATAAAACAGCTACGAAATGTCCGCCCACCGAGAGGAATACAACACTGCACACATGAGGACAACCCGGTCAGAGAAACAAATGAGGTTATGGACATAGTCATAGATGCCTTCATAGTGTACCTAAATAATGTAATTAATAAGTAAAACTCTGAGCTATTAAAGGCCATTTTCATATTTTTTTAATTTGTTTATTAAATTTACTTGTCATTTATAACATTATAATATAGACCTCATAAGCTAACAGAATACTTTTATTAGCTCAAGTTGTACTTAGCTCCTCCTTAAATAAACAGAGTTATGAAATGTTGCCAAATAAACATGACAAAGGATCCACAGTGATGTAAAGTGAGTTTGTAAAGGTCTTTCAATATTAACCCTTAGCTTCCACAGATGATAGCTGCTGTTCCTACTGGAACTTCCACCAACGATGGCTGCCGTTAACAAAACAACCAGTTACTGTACTCACCATTCTGTGTAATATTGTCACACCAAGATACATTGATCCACTCCAGGTGTGGACAACCATCACTAAGAGCTTTGAGGGAGATGTCACCAATCTGAGCACAAGAGTCTAAGTCTAACCGCACTAGCCGTGGACAGTGTCTGCTGAGAGCTGTGCAGGTTCTGTAAAAAATGTGTAATGTGATCAAAACATTCTGAGCGACGTAACATTTCACGCTGATGACAATTATGTTCATTAAATATTCAGTTATTTGGTTCTTGGGAAATTATAAAAAAGTGAGATTTTCTAATTCTTAAGTCTATATGTAATAACTATCCTAAAGTGTTGCGAAATTTCTGGCTGAAGCAGAGTGGGAATCATGCCAAATAAACTATTAAAACATTATTTCATCTTGATATTCTGTCATAACTAAAGGCACTCTGTTACACACGCATACATACATTCACACAGTTACACACAAACACAGATTATATTATTGTATTTGTTGGAAATTATTAATGGAAAGCCATACTTGTCTGTAATGTTCTTGCAATAATTAAGATTAAGTTCTTCTATATTGTTGCACATTTCTGCAAAAGTGACAAGGGCCGCATCGTTGACACTCTGGCAGCCTCTTAGGGACAACTGTTTGAGGAAGCCGCCACATCTCCGGCCAATGTTCTCCACCACTCGTCCCTGTATGGGGGGGAACAACCACACAAGGATTACTCTTACTGTCACCAATGTACTGTGATGGTAAAGAGAGAAATACACTTATGGATATTTACAGAACAAGAAAAAAGAGATACTTTAGCTATATAAAGAACGACGTGATAAGGGTAGAGATATTAATAGATAAAGTTTAAAGTAGAAGGGCCAGGGACAGACAGAGGAATGACACTAACCCCTTCACTACGGGGACGCCACTTTTAATATTTTATTTGGCTAATGCCAGATGATTTTATTCAGCTGAGAGAAGGTTCACATACACAAGGGGTTAAAAGCTGAGGTCCTGAAAAGACACAATATCTGGGAGGACTGATAAAGATGGTTCAAAGTGTTCTATAATACACAGCCATGGTAGCCAAAACTCGGACCTAAGTATGGCATCTTGACTGATGGTCTGGTATACAATAACAGCTGAAAAAAGGATCTACAATATTTAATCACATTACGAATAATACTTAAAAGGTTATAGGGCAAATTCTGAGCCGCCACCCCTCCACAGATGATGACACCCGTCTTAGGTTAAATACATGAACCTTAACTCCTCAGTACCATAACATAAACCTCTCTCTTTGAGTACAAGACCATTAACCCTTGAGTCTGGGGATAAAAACAACATACTATCAGAGTTCCTTACCTCAATGTCAGTCTGGAAGTTGAAGAGATCAATGCGCTGCCAGTTTGAGCCGTCTAGGGCCAATACGTGCCAGTAGTGAGATACTTGCGCACACCGGCACAGTGAGACAACATCCAGATATGAAAAAACTCTATAAAGAAAGAATAAACATAAATACAACAGAGGAAATAAATGAAAGAGATGTAGTAATATCCATGACAGTATTAGTGTGTGTGTGTGTGTGTGTGTGTGTGTGTGTGTGTGTGTGTGTGTGTGTGTGTGTGTGTGTGTGTGTGTGTGTGGGTGTGTGGGTGTGGTGTGGTGTGGTGTGGTGTGTGTGTGTACCAAAACTTACAACTATGAATCATTCTACCGTACACACTTTACTGTACTGTGTATTATTGGGAAGCTAAAGATCACCTGAATATTGAACACCTTAACTTATTCACCTGATTATTAACCACCTAACTCTTCCAAGGTGTTTTGATAAGCTGGGTTAGGTTAGGTTAGGATAAGTTAGATTAAGAGGTTAAGTGAGGAAATATTAGCATTTAGGTAATCAATCTTATGGTGAAATAAACTAGGGGATAATCTTCATGTGGTCTGAAACTAATCATAATTGGGTTGTAAGGTTATTTGTTAGACGAGTTAAATGTTCACATGACACACTAGAGTTATCGTGTAAATACAGTACATGTAACGGTGACTGCCCTTACAGCTTGTGCGGACTAATCTACAACACACACAGCAAATTAGATAAACTACTGATTTCGCTATCATTGGTTGTCAGGGACACAGGAAACTCGCACTTTTATATCTGGCTTTGTAATTATTTATGGAGTGGTGGCCAAGTGGATACAGTACTGTACTCATATCTGGTCATAAGAGTCACATATCTGAATGGCTGCCTAACTTAACAATTTGAAAAGTGAAGATTGTTGAGTACAGTGCCACCGAGGCTTAGTATTATACCATCTCTCCACTGTAACTATGAGGCCATCAGTCTTATCACACGTTTTCAAAAATAAATATGGGTTAAATGAATTACCGAGTTCATAATACAAAATCCCAGACTGCTGTGTTTCCGGCAACTTATATGAACTTGCGCAAAACTTTCACCATGACCATGTGTGTGTAGTACTGTACTGTACTGTATATGTATGTATGTGTATGTATGTATGTACTATATGTATGTATGTATGCATGTATGTGTGTGTGTGTGTGTAAGGACCAACACAACACTTACTGCAACAACAGCTCTCGTGGCACCTTCTTGTTTATCAACGCCTCATCATCCGAAAACACTTTAGTCAACTGAAAGTAAAAACAAATATATTCAGTAACAGTCAACACATCTAACTCATACAGTACTTTCAGGATGTATTCAAATAATTTCCTCCAATGGTAAAATGGTCGGCTGCATCGTACATCTGAGGACAGGGGTGTGCATGTGCTTGATAAGGTACAGTATAGTACAGTATAGGGACCACATGAAGATCAGCCCTACCGCAGCTTAATCCACTTCGAGATTAAACACCCAATTACTAACCCAACCTAACCTTAACCCAGGAGGCATCTATCCATCCATCTAGATACCATACAGTGTTTAATCTAGCCTTCTATAACACCTTTTGGCCACGACCTTGGATATATAACATGATGTATAGTTCATTTGACAACACTTTAGGAACCTGAGGCCAAACAGATTATGCTAGTCCAAAAAAGTATTGTATGGTAGGTATTTATTTTTAGCCAACATTCTGAAAACCAAAATAAATGTGGTCTGACTGTGAAGAGAATTTGACAAACTAAATCATTCTCATCGTGAATATTGTGAAGATTAAAGCTCCCCCAGTCACTTCACCTGATGACTCAACACCCTAATGCTGACATAACATAATCTAACCTCTCCGTTTAATCATCGGGTGAAGTAAACGGGGGTCAAAGTACAAAACTCACTTCTTACAAAAGGATAATCAAAATATCTGATATAAGAGAATAACAGAGATACACTAAAGGAAATGACTGGCAACAATTGGTAGGATGCAGTGTTTTCCATTCATTACCATCTACACCACACCACACCACACCATACTGCACCGTAATGTACTATACTACACTACACCACACTATACACTATACTATACTGCACTATACACTACACTACACTTACTATATGACATTACACTACATCACACAAAACTGCATGACACAACACTACACCATACCACATTATACTACACTACACAAAAATGCATGACACTACACTACACCACACAACACTACACCATACTTCACTACATGACACTATACTACACTAGATAGACAGATATTAATTCAATAAAATTAGTTCAGTTTGGTATTGAGGTAATGCACTGTATATCTCATAACTGTGTCCAGGGTTCAATCCCCGGCCCAGGACAGATGTGAGAAGGGTATTATCCAGAGTGACCCTCACTACAGGTTTTCTCCAGGTACTACAGTTACCTCCTGGACTAACACTGGACAATAAAGGCCATGACAAAGTAACAAATGAGCAGACCGACTGCTAGAACAGCTATTAAGATGATGTGGTGGCATAAGTGATGGAATGATACAAAAGGTAACAAACCTGGCTGGAATTTTAATGCAATAATTTTTTTTTTCTAAACAAAACCAAATCATGCAACACCTTCCTTATGCATTGGCTGCCAGCAGTGTTTTTTTTTTTTTTTTTTACGGGGATTCGTCCACCCGGGCACAGGTCACTGACCCACATCAGGGCCCGAGGGGCAAAAATGTAATAATAACAATAATTCATAGTAAATAAAATTTATTATAAAAAGTAAAATAAAATATGAATGTTATTAATAATAATAAATACAAAGAAATGCAAGAATGAAAAAAAATCAAGAGTGAGAAACGCTATATGTATGTTGTTTTGTCGTGTAAGAGAAACAATTGAGACCCTACAATTGTGTGTAAATGGGGCAGAAAGTCAGATCAGCAACCTGGGACTTGGTCACAATTTTCGTGGTGCCATATGGCAGCAGGGTCTATCATAGACAACACATTATGCTTCCAATACCTTCCCAGGCGGTAGTACCTCCCTGTTTGGTAGCTGCCTACTACCACCAATAAGACTCGCCACTTGGTTCTCCTTGTTTAAAAATAAAATATTGTCTAGTACTGTATACAGTACAGTATATATGTGCTTCAAAGCTTAACCAAATGAATCTAGTGAGTTTTCATCAGTCTGAGTGTGAGGAAGTGGAGTGTGTTTACAGTACAGAAGCATATTTCTAAAGCAGATTACACGAGCCAACCAAATCTAATCTAACTAAAACTAACCTAACCTACCCGTTGTCTGACCTCACAAAGTTACCCTATAGGTGCGGCCAGACCAAGGTAACATTGTTGGGGACACGGCTAGAAACAACGTGGACAACAGCTGGTGTAGACTGTTGGTGTGTGTAACAATGATGGCAGGCATAATTATTCCACAATGTTACTGACAACATTACCAACACTGTTACGCTGATGTGGATGCAATGCATACATTGTCGGTAACAGGTGTTGGCTACACTGTTAACAACAATATTATGAAGATTTCACGAACATGTTGGCTACATTATAAATGGGAACAGTGTTGGTAAAATACAACTGTCTTCCGATGATGACATTTATGTTGGCAACACACTGGTAGTTAGCACTGGTTAGCACTAAGCAGTTTGCCTAGATGACGAGGAAGGTGTGGCAGATAGTCTACCTGAATCAACATTGAGTGGAGTAAAGAGAACGTGATCATGCTAATCGCACTTGGTCACTCCCATCCATTGTTGTGGGGTCCCACAAATGTAGATTACAAAAATTAGGTTAGAAAGATGGATGCATGGAAGATTTCCCAAGAGTTAAATATACACAGAGTAGAGGGAGAAAAGAAAATGTAATAATTCATTGGCCAGCGCTGTGCCGGCAAGAGGCAAAGAAAGCAGCAGAGAAGTAATCATGTGATGGAGCAGATGCATCAGATACATCAAAGAGGTTTGCTTTCAACAGCATGACATCCCTACAGGACAGAAACAAACCTGTCCCGACATATGACATAAGAATGGAGACAAGTACAGTAATGATACATACATGGTGCATATGTTTATCTCGTAGTGTTGGACGCACCCAAAATCGCCGTCGACGGCGGTGACTTCCTCCACACAGTATCACTGTTGCAGCTGCTGCTACAACGACCTCACTCGCCGACATGGTGTTGTCAACTAAACCGGCTGTGTGGACTATATGAATACTACACCTCTGTTTCTGACAATGTTGCCTATAATGTTACTAAAATATGTGCCATTGATGTGGATTCAGTTACAACATTGTTACGACCAATGTTACCAGCTTTGGTCCACACAGTTATCAACAATGTTCTCAACACTGTTGTGTTGGTGTAGACATGACTGTATTCTACACTGTTGGTAACAGTTGTCCAGCATGTTTACAACAGTGTTCCTGACAATGTAACGTTTGTGTGGAATGGACTCTGAACATTGTTGATAACACAATTGTCAACACACGTTACAAATGATTTCTTGCATTTGGTGTGACCGCACCTTAAGTCTAACCTAACTAAACTTAACCTAGCCAAAGTCACCTTATAACTGTTAAGTTAGGCTGCTTGGTGTTGTCTCCTATTATCTAAGGTGGTGTAGTAAGAATCCCTGATGTTTAAACAAAGTATTCTAAGAAATATCATTTAAGAATCACAGCCAATCACAGCCTTGTTCCTTGCCACTCCTCAACACTCACAACTCATGTGCCCTAAAAATTATCCTCAATTCATTTTCAATTGTCAATGACCAATCAGACTCAAGCTCAGAAGCGTGTATGCCACCCCGAGATTAAAAATTCAACGACCATGCCCAAGTATACACAGCATGGAGACCTACTTGTAACCACACACATAAGGTGCTTCTATTAGCATGAAGATCACAACTGTGAACTTCTCATTTTGTGAACCATATACTAAGACCTAAGACCAACTATTACACTCCTTTCTCAACTCATAAAGTAATAACAGCTATATTTCTTAATAATAAAACCTGATTTTTCTCATATATACCATATTTACAGAAGGATCTCGCGAAGAACAGGAACCCCGGCTTGTTTCACCTGATGATAAAACACCCTAATGCTAACATAACCTAACCGTACAAACACTGGACAATGAAGGCCAGAACACATAACCTAACATAATCCCTCTATTTACCATTTAGGTTCCTATACCTCATGAAATCTGGATAGCAAATTTTCCAATGCTATGATGAGTAATAAAATACAAAGCCACATCAAACACCACAAATATGCACTAATATTTTGGCTCAGGGAGAAAATCATTTATATTAACTTAATTCCCATAATTCCTAGTTAATGACTGATGGTTCTGTTAATACCAGTGTAACAAAACATCCAAGCAATTATTATTTTTTCGTCATAACTTCCAAGAGCTAAATCATGAGTCACTACGAGATGAACAAAACACTAGAATACTGTATTAACCACGAGGATACTAATTTATCAACACTACATAACCATTCTGGGAAGATGTGTTTAATTCACTTTAACTTCACCCTCACATTGTTCATGGAAACTCTTGGACAACGACTTACTACCATGTGATTCATCTTCTGTTCTATGATACTGTGATTGTTTTAGGCATCAGACACTTCAAGCATACACTAGGGGTTTTAAGAGGTCATATCTCACACGGTGGGAGGTATTAGTTGTATTTCACGAGGTAATGAGAGGGGCCAGGACAACAGTACACAAAGGCATATCCTAGGAGCCTTATCAGTCAGGATTGTTCCACACTACCTCACCATATATCATACTACACACCATATATTCCTTAATAATACCTAAAACACACAGCTAAAACCCCAAACAGAGTGAATGTGTGAGCCATACGTTCATTACTACAAGCCTGTGGTAGTAAAACGGCGTGAAATAGGTGTGTGAGAGGGAGTTCTTTGTGTTAGTAGCCGATCAGCTGTTCTCATCGTCAACAGCCATGGATGGCAGACGATTCCTGCCAACCAAATATCTTTCCTCTCTCCTTTAAACCATAATATAACTTCCTTCAAAAAAAACCAATCATCTCTAACTTACCTCTAATCTATTCATGCTGTTGTGGTTCATCATTTTCATTTTGTAGGAGAGCTTTTCCCAAAATTGGGAAAATATTGGTGATATGTTCGCCAGGTTGGAAGGTATCGGAGTTGCGACTTTAACAACACTCCAAGGCGGGATGTAAAGCGAGCTGTGATTGGCTACCACTATACATGCACTCTTTTGTTTACTATCTCCAATTAATAACATCCACAAACGCAATTTTACCAATATTCCCTCAAGCACCTCCTCTAATATTTTCAAACAGATGGGCTGATAATCATAAACGACAAAGGTTTTTAATCAGGATTTCACCGTTTCCAAAGAGAATATACGAACCAATAGGGACGCGGGATACAGAGACCCGCTAGGCCACGAACAAAAACAAACCGAAGGCTCTCATAGGTCGATGGTACACAGCTGATTGTAAACAGTGCCACGCGGGGGGTGCCACTGCCTGCCCACTGCTAATACCCACCTATTACATCCCTTACCTCACCTTACATAGAAAACATTAGATATATACCAAACTAATGAAAAATATAAATTGTATAAACGTTTAAGTTGCTGCTTCTACTCTCCACTATCCCATTTTCCATAATACACGTACTGTAGGTCACCCACTACCCGCCAATTATACACACATTTTACCTACAAAACATGGACACACATCAATCTAATGAAAAATAAAAGATCAACTGAAGAATCTCCATCCTAACTTACTTCATCTGAAGATCATACTATAGGGGGATGGGTTTGGGTTCTCTTGCATGTAAGTTGAGAGAAATAGGGCATATCAAGTTATGAAACTACCTCGTTTTCCTATTACCCATTCTTCTTTCATTACTTCTAGGAATCGTTGTAAGGCTATTCTTCGTAGGGCCAAGCGGAATTTTATTAAAAGAAAGACCGCTGTCCTGACTAACTCTTCTTAGAAAATCCTTCTGGTCCTTAACCGAAAACATCTGTAATAACTTCTGCACTCCTTCTTTTCCTCCTCTCTTCCGACCTGATAACTCTATAGCCAACTCTCCCCCTGACAAAGCCAACCTCTTTGGCACCTTATTCTCCTCTAACTCCACCTTAGACGATTCCCACTCTATCCCTCCTGCTCCTCCTACTGAACCTATGCACTTTCATATGTACTCTCCACTCGTAGGGTTGCTGGTGTGTTATCCAGGTTGGATGTGAGAAAGGCGCATGGACCGGACGGAATACCTCCTCGTGTTCTGAGGGAGTGTGCTGAAGTTCTGGCCCCTGTGCTTTCTCCCTTTGCCTCAAAACCCAAACTTTTCCTTCTTCTTGGAAGCATGCCTCGGTTCAGCTCATCCCGAAGAAGGGTGACCATTCCAATCCCTCTAACTATCGCCCCATTGCCCTAACTTCATCCCTCTCCAAGATTTTTGAAATTCTCATAAACTCCCATTTTCTCCGTCACCTTGAACGCCTTTCTCTTTTGTCGGATCATCAGTATGACTTTCGCCAGGCGAGATCTACTAGTGATCAGCTCTCCTACTGCACCCATCTTCGGTCATCCTCTCTTAGGGATTATGGGGAAACTTTCATCGTGGCCCTCGACATCTCCAAAGCATTTTCAGGGTATGGCACAAGTTTTTGCATTCAAAATTTCCCTCTTATGGTTTCTCTCCTCCACTTTGTTCTCTAATCTCTAACTTCCTTGAGAACTGATCCATGGCAGTTGTCCTCGAGGGATCGATCTCTCCGTCTTTCTCTACCAATAGTGGTGTCCCACGGGGCTCTGTTCTTTCACCTACTCTCTTCCTTCTTTTTATCAATGATTTACTTCACACTACAACTAATTCTATCATTCTTACGCTGATGATTCTACTCTTCACTCTTCACATTTTCCCCTTCCCCCTAATTCTCAAACTAGATCTGTTTCTAAAGCTGATATCATTTCATCTATAAATGAGGATCTGTGCAGCATCTCCGAATGGGGAGATAGAAATTTGGGCAAATTCAATAGTAATAAAACTCACTATTTACCAATTACACTTTCCAAATTAGATGATCTCCCACCAATCACTTTTCAGAAGATAATCATTCTGCCAAATTCTAAAATAGAGAGGCTAGGCCTCACCATTTCCTCTAATATGTCATGGAAGAGACATCCACAACATTGCTAAAGCTGCCTCCCGGAAGCTGGGAATGTTGTACAGATGCCGTAGTTACTTCATTCACTCTTGAGTAGTTGCTTCAAGTATATAAGGGATTCATTCGTCCTAATTTGGAGTACTGCATGCTCTCATATCTGGGGTGGCTCTTCTTCTGCCCGCGGTGCCCACTTTTTCCCTGTGGATGTCGGTCACGCTAGAATAACCTGTTATAGTACACCCTCTTTCCTCCTGTGGAATGCTTTGCCTTCTTCTGTGTTTCCATACTCATACAATCTGTCTCACTTAAAAAAGCTGGTTTTCGGCATCTTCGTGGTGTAGATTATTATAATCTTTTTCTTTTCTATTTTTAATTTCTTTTTACTTTTATTTTTTCTCCTCCCAGGCCCCGTTGTGGGTTGACCTGTGCTCGGGTGGGCTATTCCCGGTAAAAATAAAATAGGTTGGTGTTAGGAGAGGTTAAGGTGGTTAATTTTTAGGAGAAATAAAATGGGGTGGAGATTCTTTAGGTCATCTAATATACTGCACTGCACCTGAAGCGAGATAATGCTCAGGAACACTTGAAATAGCCACAGGTATTTAATTTCCCCTCATATTTGTGGTAGTCACATTATAATCAAAGGCTTTATAATATCGACTACGTTAGTTTGTACATAATGTCCGTCACGTGTTTTAATTTTAGGGAATTTATAACATGACAAAATTTAAATGCACAATTCACCACACAAGACGAAACCTGAAAATTTGTCCAAAAAAAATTTCACTATATTCTTGAATTATATCAGATTTTTTTTAAGAGAATTTGTTTATAGAGATAAGTGTGGAAGAGATGCCAAATGTAACCACTTGGTCAATTGCACAAATATCCCTGAGAGAATACAGTTATAATATCCCCGATTTAGGTATTTTATTCCCCCATAAAATATTATATTAATCTGTATATGATTCATCATTTTATATAATCTACATCATATATCAACTCTTCTTTTTATGTTTCCATTTATATATTTGACCCTTTCATTGATAAGGAAATACTGATAATATATTTTCGTTTAAATCAGTCAAAATTTCTGAATTTTGTAAACAAATTAAATAAAAAAACAAATTAAAGTCATATACTGTATATAGAAATGGACTTGTTAAATTTTTATATATATTGTAATTCGGATATAATTGGAAATTTGGAACATGACAATGGCAAGATGGAGTCATGGCGGGAATATCAGTACCTCACTTTACCTCGGTTTTCAAGAATCTGGGCTATTCAATATGTATGTGGATAACGCAAGTATACATTTTAGCAGGTATGTAGACAACGCAGGTATACAGTGTACATTAAACCGTGCAGGTGTACAAACAAAAGTAAACCGTTGGGTAATTTGAGCATGGAGACAGACAAAGCCACCAGCTGCTTCCTGTCCATTTTGTCCAAGGCTGAGTTATAGGGAACGGATATGACATCTAACCTAACCTAACTTAACCTAAACTTAACTAACCTAACCTAACTTAACCTAAACTTAACTAACCTAACCTAACCTAACTTAACCTAAACTTAACTAACCTAACCTAACTTAACCTAAACCTAACTAACCTAACCCTACCCATTGGCTATTCACCCGTTACTGTGTATGTTAAATACTTTTTAACGATGTATTTTCACAATAACTTAGGTTATTCATGTATAGTGTATAATGTATTGTGTATTATTATGTATAGGATTTAAAGACAATATACTTTTGTTGTTAGTGTTTTTTGACGTATTAATAACATCACCATATAGCCAGAAATTACACTACAAGTATTTATTATCGTTATTTACAGTTATACACCTGTTGGTTGGTATATACAGTATGTCAGGTTGAATATACACGCAGATTTAGATATACACATCCGGCGGGTTATTCATCTTGTACAATCACGTTCAGTTTATGTTTTCGGAAAGGTTATTGGCTGCTTGGTCGAGGTTTATCCCTTAGTGATAGTAGTTGTATCCTGCCGAGCTTTTTATCTAAGGAAGTGAGGGAGTGATGTTTGTGTGGGGGTGTGGGGGGAGGTTTTTGTGGGTGTGGGGAGGTGTGGGTGTGAGGGTTTGTGTGGGGTGGGTGAGGTGTTTGTGTGTGGGTGGGGGTGTGTGGTGGGGGGATGGAGGTGTTTGTGTGGGTGTGAGAGGGGAGGTGTGTGTGTGGGCGTGAGAGGGGAGGTGTTTGTGTGGGTGTGAGAGGGGAGGTGTTTGTGTCCCGAACCGTTTCTTCAAAGATATAATATTTTCCAGAGTTTTACACAATCATATGATAGAACCAACAGCTACAGTCAGAAAACAGTTAAGCAGGTATTATTATTAGTTTTTTTTGAACAAGATGATACAAATTACAAGCAGAAATTATGTAATATTACAGTCGATACAGTGACCCATGTATTACAGTATTGTATAATTATTCCCCGTTTTTTCCATTTTGTATAGAGCCACTAAGGGGAAGGAGAGGTGGCATACATAACTAGCGTATAGATTGTTACAGTAAAGGGCTAAGACAACCAATAGGGAGGGAGAGAAGTGGCGGGAAATTATGTAAACAAGTGGAAATACCCGGCCATACTTGTTCCCACTGTCGCCTCACGTACAGTACACAGTAGACAAAGTGCATGTTAAACGCCCTAGCCCTCAATGTCCGTCCTACTCACCCTCTGTGTGTGCGTCATCAGGCCCACTCAGGACAAGCACGTAGGCTACAATAATGAAGCCTGATAAACGTATATGGTATATTTGTGTACTTACTTTTATGCATAATAATTAAACTCGCGTGTTTTTTTTCTTCAAAGGAGAATGAAAAGCCAAGTTAAATTTGTTGTGGGATTTTAAAACTGATAAAATTGTACAGCGTTTAGTTACATTTTGACTGATATTTCCTCTCTTTCTGCCTCATAATCTTAATCCATTTTCCTATCCAAACAAATTCTTTTTGTTTTATTATTATTAATTATCAAGATGTATTTCTCACCATTATAAATTATCTCCCACAACACATTCGTTCATTACCTGTTGTTATTATAAATCATATTATTTCACCCCTGAGTACAAACGACAGCCAGCCATTACTGTATCTTGCACTCGTTCTAGTACTTGCCTATTCTCCTAACACAATGCCTAGCGCCTAAAATGGAGTCGGAATTACACTGAGACTCTACCTTAATTAGAGGTTCAGTTAACACGAGTCAGGAGGCTTGAGTAATGTGGACAACCTGTACTAATTTGTATCAGTCTGCCCTTGGCCTTTATACAACTGAGATAATCACCCAGTGCTTCGTTATTTACTTATTCTAAATTGTCCTCTCTCACTTCTTTATCTCCTTCATCTCACTTCTCTTCATTATCTCTCTTTTCTTATTTATCATATCTCTTCTTTATCTATTTTCTTTATTTCTTCTCTTCTTTTCTGTATGTCTCTTCTCTATCTCTTTATCTCTTTTTTTATTTATCTCTCTTCTTTATATTTCTTCCTTATCTCATCTCTCTTTACCCCATCTCTTCTTTATCTCCTCTCTTTTTTATCTCTTCTTTATCATCACTTCTTGCCCTTTTTCCCTTTCTTTTGCTTCTTGCCCCCAGGTGCCCACTGATACCCTCTCCAGAATAGCAGCTCTTGGACGCTGTGGCATATGTAAAGGGCATTCTTCATGGCGGTCTCCCCCAGTATGTCAACATGGACTCGACCTGTTAGTTGGCGGAAAAAAAATCAACATTTATTTCCAAAGTCGACGATAAAAATAACACCTTTTGTGTTAACTTAAAAACAACAATTATTTCCAAAGTTGACGGTAAAAACAACAATTATTTCCAAAGTTGACGGTAAAAACAACAATTATTTCCAAAGTTGACGATAAAACAATTATTTCCAAAGTTGACGGTAAAAACAACAATTATTTCCAAAGTTGACGGTAAAAACAACAATTATTTCCAAAGTTGACGATAAAAAACAATTATTTCCAAAGTTGACGGTAAAAACAACAATTATTTCCAAAGTTGACGGTAAAAACAACAATTATTTCCAAAGTTGACGATAAAAAAATTTATTCCCAAACTTGTCAAGAAAAACAATTAATTATTTCCAATCATAATTAATTTAATTTGATAATTATTTAAAGGGACTATTAATCATGATCCACTTCTCAGCTGATTAGTTAAATTTATGATTAGTTTAATTATTCAAAGGGTTGATTATATAATTAGATACTTCATTAGATAGTATTATTATCACTATTGTACTAAGACTTACGAGGGCGATCAGTAGCCAAGAGGAACAAAGTAGTGAGGTAGAGAAAGGTGGAGAAAGGTGGAGAAAATGAGAAAAGAGTAGAGAAAGCTAAAGGTAGAGAAAGATAAAGGTAGAGAAAGATAAAGATAGAGAAAAAGGTAGAAATTATAAGATAAACATAAAGATAAGACAGACCAAAACAAACACCATAAACTCGCCTCCTGCAGAGTCCTTAGAGGATTTTTTCTTGGATTTCTTCTTAGGTTTGTCGCCCTTCTTGTCCGACCCCTTAACCACTGCCTTACCCCCGTCTCCCCGCGGCATACTAAAACAGACAGACAGACATACTGTTTATCCCTGGTTTAGGTTAGGTCAGGTCAGGTTAGGTCAGGTCAGGTCACGTTAGGTTAGGTTAGGTTAGTACTGCATAGGATGAATATAAAGTGATTTTGTCATTGAATTTAATGCTGATTTATTATTTGGTAACGTGTAAAGCTGAAACGTAGTGTATAAATAATTGAGTGTGTGTGTGTGTGTGTGTGTGTGTGTGTGTGTGTGTGTCAAGTAGCCATACCAGACATAACTATTACCTCACCTTTTACAAGAGACTGATAGTGGTAGTGGTGGTAGTTGTGGTAGTAGTTGTAACGGTAATATGAGGCGGGCAAACCATTGATTCAGCCCGTATACTGGAGACTGTATACTTAATGGCGTCACCTTCCCCGCACCCTAACCCCCCCCCCTCCTCTGTTTGTCCGCCATATTGCCCGTTGTCATGGTGATCCAGTCAACACAAAACACAGCCCTGGACGCGGTAACTTTCTCCTGATGTTAAAATGTCCGCTACTGTTAATTTGTTAAATCACTAAATTACTAATGTTTTATTGGTTTGCCTTAGGATTAGACACCTCTTACCTATTTTACCTGAAAATTAAACTAACCTAACCTAACCTAACCACCCTAACGTTAACCTAACCTAATTTAATCTTGTTTATTTCACCGTAAGATTAACCACCCCAACGTTAACCTAACCAATCCAAATGTAACTTAATCTTACACAATGTAACCCAATCTTACAGAATCTAATCTAACCTAACTTAACCTAATCTTAGGAGTTATTGAGAAGCACCGTACATTAAACCATCTTTATTTATGTGTAAACAACAACAACAACAACAACAACAACAACAACAACAACAACAACAATAACAATAATAATAATAATAATAATAATAATAATAATAATAATAATAATAATAATAATAATCAGTACCAAGCGTTGTACCACTGTATTGGGAGAACAAGAGCAATAACAAATAGATTTATCCCATCGTCCATGATTGTGATTACACTGATAAGCGAGGAGGAGTGGGAGTGTTTATGTTGATAAGTGCCCCCCCCACTCCACACCTCTCACCTACTCACACCCCAACCCACACCTCTCACCTACTCACACCCCACTCCACACCTCTCGCCTACTCACACCCCACTCCACACCTCTCACCTACTCACACCCCACTCCACACCTCTCACCTACTCACACCCCACTCCACACCTCTCACCTACTCCACACCCACCCACACCTCTCACCCTACTCACTCCACTCCAACACCTCACCCTACACCCACTCAACACCTCCTACCTACTCACACCCCACTCAACACCTCTCACCTCTCCCACCCCTCCCACCTCTCACCTACTCACACCCCTCCCACCTCTCCCACCTACTCACCTCCTCAACACCTCTCACCTACTCACACCCCCTCAACACCTCTCACCTCTCCTCCCACTCAACACCTCTCTCTCCCCACCCCCTCAACACCTCTCACCTCCTCCACACACCACACCTCCTCACCCTACTCACACTCCCTCCCACTCTCACCCCTACTCCCCCCCTCCAGCCTCTCCACTACTCACACCCCACCCACCTCTCACCTACTCTGCCACCCCACTCAACACTCTCACCTACTCACCCCACCCCACACCTCTCACCTACTCACACCCCACTCAACACCTCTCACCTACTCACCCCACCCCACACCTCTCACCTACTCACACCCCACTCAACACCTCTCACCTACTCACACTCCACACCTCTCACCTACTCACACTCCACACCTCTCACCTACTCACACTCCACACCTCTCACCTACCCCTACTCGTTGTCAATTTAAGTCACGCTAAGTCAATTTTCTGCCTTAACATTGATTTCATTATAGAGTAAAGTTGATTTCTTTTGTTTTTTGTGTATTTGTGGGTAAAGTGTAGTACAGTAAATGGGAGAGGTGGGGGGGGGGGCTGTAGTGTGGGGTGTGTCGATAATGGCATATATTACAGACAGACAGACACGCGGGAGTGGGTGTTGCGCATGTCTCTTGTCTACACTTGTCTCGCCTCGGTCACTCATACCACACCGCCTAAAACACTCACTCGTCCACACCCAACTGACCCAACTTAATAACGTGATATTGAGTGAGTTGGGATGTGAAAAATATGTATTGGTTGGATAAATGGCGATTTTTTTTTCCCGTAAATTATTTCTCAAGTTGAATATTATCGTTTATCTGTAGACAAGTGACGGTGAACTAACGTGATGGAGATGTGTGTGGGTGTGTTGACTTTCATGTCTTAGTAGCCTCGGTGCAACAGTTGTGTCCGGCCGTTGCTTAACTCCTATCAACGGCTATATACACACATCTTTCCAAACAACCGAATCATCTTACTCTCACAAACTACATCATCAACTTCCTGTGTAAACTTGTACTGGACGGGAGACAAACAAACGACCCCCGGAACTACGTCAGAATTGGACCCCAGCGGCGTTCAACATGTTGTGATAACCCGAAGGAATGTTGATATGAGTCTCAAGAATATTGAACTAACAACAGTGGCCTCGAGTTATGTCTGAAGGAGGCGTCGTGTGTGTGTGTGTGTGATACTCTAGTGGATCAAGGGGCCGAGTGTTCTTCACCCTGAGGACTATAGCACTCGTTGGGGTAGAGGATGTGTCTCACCAGCTGATTGTTGTCGTGTTGGTCACTTACAGTAATATAGAGTTGTGTACAAGCACCATCGATTACCTTCCACCTGTACCTCTGCCTTCACCCCCCTCCTCCTCCCCCCCCACACACACCCTGTTCACACCTTTCCTTTCCCCCTCACCCTTATTACACCTCCCCTCCCTTATCTCCCCTCACCTTAAACGTTCCCCCTCCCTCCTCACACTCTGCTCAAACTTTTCCTCCCTCTGCCCACACTTCCTTCTCTCTGCCTACACTTCAACACCCTGCCCACACCCCCACCACACCTAACACCCCAACACCTCCTCAACATTGATCAAACGTCACGCCTCCGCTACACCAACACCAGCTAGCGTCGTCTACTTCACACACACGCACACACACACACACTGTACATTCTTGACGTGTGGAGCCTTATAGTTTGTTAAGGCCCCACTGTACCTCTCTCCCTTCTCCCTTCCTTCCTCATCCCCCTTTCTGCTTTACTCCCTCCCGCCTTTCTTTCCTCTCCCTCCTTTCTTATCTCACTCCCTCATGTATCAACTTCGTCCCTCCCTCAAACATTAACCCCCTCCCTCCCTCCTCCTAGCCATGGGCGGTGTGGGCGGTGGTATGGGGGTGGGTGAGGGAAGGTCGCCCACGTTGCTGCTGTTGTTTGTTATGGTGATCGTCCATGACTCTACCGCCTACCCGCAGCATCCTCGACAGTGTCTGGTATGTGTGTGTGTGTGTGTGTGTGTGTGTGTGGTAAACAGTAGTTCATTGTGTGCGTGTGTATGTACGTGTATCCAATCACAATATACAGCAGCTTATTACTCTGAGATAATAGCAAGACTCTGCATTATCATCAAGTCACTGCCTCACACTCCTCAAAACACATCATTCAGTTCGTTCATCTCGCCTTCAGCTCAAGAGGATGTTATTGTCTTGAAGGAAACTGACATATAACGTTACCACTGTCGGCTGAGTTAACGAGTGCAATAGCAACTCGATTCTGATTAATGTTTGTTGGTTTTTATTCCTCTCTTCACGAGCAAGTTTTGTTGAGGGTATAGTGTTTATGGTGTCTGTCTGTGTGTGTTTGTCTGTTATCCCCTGACCGTGTTTAGTTGTGAGGAGTATAATCTTGATGGTGTGTGTGTGTCTGTCTGTCTGTTATTCCCTTCCAGATGGCTTTTACAATCACCTAATACGTCTTTCCTTGCCCTCAGACACAGAAAAATTGCAACCATGGGGAGTATTGTGAAGACCAGGAGAAGGAGTGTCGCTGTAAGAAGAACTACGTCAGGGAGCCCGCCGGAGGGTGTCTGGCGGTGAGGAGGGAGAATGAGCCTTGCATCTTGGACAAGCAGTGTTCTTCTGTCGACCATCGCTTGTTGTGTCATGATGGCAGGTGTGTGTGTGTGTCTCACTCATTTCACTTACCATCACTCTTTACATATCTTCACGTTATACAAGGCCAGGATGTTGTTTACTAAATTACTTTAGATATTTGAACGTTTGCAGTTGCCAAGTTTTAGAAGAGAGAGGCAGGGGCGATTTATTATATATTTATAAGCAACTCAAAGGGTCGCCACACTTGAAGTCAAAGCCTTAAGTTTAAAGAAGCCACAAGTACAGAAATTGTCTAAACAAGCATCGTTGTTATAAGAGTTGTGAACTCTTTTAATAACCTTCTAGAGAGTGTTGTGATGGTGCCAGGCTTGACCAACACTGTTACAAGTTCAGGTATATGGAGCCTCTATATGACCAGTACAGTACCTGCCAGTAACAAAGAAGACTGTCCCACCTTCCACTGTAGTAACTTGACAAGTGGTGAAGAGGATGGTAAAATAATGTGATCAAGTGACAAGTTCGGTAGCAGTAAAACTTGATAAGAGGGAGATGTGGTCAGAAGAGGTGAGCGCTGCTTATTGGGTGTGGTAGTTGAGTCACTGGAGGCCTGGCCACTGCTGTGAGGACCTGATACACGTGAACATAGTAATGAAGGTCACAATAAAGTAACAGAGAACAGACCGACCGCTTTAATAGCTTGTAAGCTGATAAATGATGAAATGATAAATTAAGCAAAGTGTGTTGTCCCGGGAAGACTCGAAAGACGCAAATCTTAGGTTAGAAAATGAAAAAAATATGTGGGCGGTAATGAACGGTGGACTAATACTGACCATCTTCCAGGTGTCTCAACCACACCAGACCCTCGCCTCCACCCTTCTTCACTTCTTTCAACAAGACCACGCTGGAACCCACCAGGGTGCTCGCCCCCTCCACCAACGTGATCACTCCCGCCATCGTCTGCCTCTTCATCTTCGCCTCCTTCACCATCCTCATCTTCACCATGGGTTACCACTTCCGTAATAGGAGTCGAAGGCTGGCAGCGCCACCTAACACGGGCAGGGTGAACTTCCCGTCCCCAGCACCCAGCCCCCGCCGTAACTCTGTGAGCACCCAGGGCAGTTTGCCCATCTTGAGCCACGATGATGCCCCTCCTTCCTACAACTCATTACGACCGCCCTCCTATGAGCAGGCAACGCAGCAGGTGACACAGCAGGCAACACAGGAAGCCAGCACCTCCACCACCCCAGACGAACCTCTGAACTTCAGGCACACAGACAGCAATGCCGCCAGCATGGAAAGGATGCCCTTCACCCTCACTTCCCCTGATGGGTCATCAGGAGTCAGTTATGGGTCTGGCCTCACCAGGACCTCCCTGCTTTCCTCCTCCTCTGCTGACCTCACAGCCTCCACCACCTTGTACCAGGACTCCAGCGACTCCCCGCACCACCAGCGCTACTAGCACACCACCTTGGTCACAAACTATGAGGAGACGACGGGAAGGAAGAGGTTTATTGAAGGATGGGACAGGGGGAAGGGAAGAAGAGATGGGAGCATAAATCTCCACCTGTCTCCATCATGTCATAAAATACCTACAATAAACCACAAGCTTGAAGAAGTACAAGAGCCATTTATCACAATTGGTCTTGGTCAAGCTGTCCCAAGAGCCACACGTTATGAGTAAAGCTGACAGCATTTTTACCGTCATCTTTGTCAAATTCTTATATCAACTGATAAAATATAACTTATGAGGATCCCAAGATAAAGAGGATTACACACAACAGGTTATTACTGTACTATGGATCTTGGCCGTGTACAGTAAGTCATAACTTATCCCACCATGACATATCTAAAGGCCCTAATCTATATCATCATCTTAGTCCTGCAGCTGATGGGGTGTTTGTGTGCAAAAAAAGTAACCTAAATTTTGCTCTGGATTATGAAAATATACATGTTGAAGGTCGGAAAATTTCGGTGAACATGCAGTAGTCACACTGTGGAAAATGTGTGTGTACCTGCAGGGTGCGTACAGTTCACTCGCACAGCTCTAACTTCTTTGCATTTCATCCAAAAACCCATCAGCTGCAGGACTATCACCAATCCTGTCTCATCCCAATCGAAATTTTTCTACCCTGACTTATGCTGCCCAATACTAGCCTAATCTGAGCTAACCTAAACCACCCTGCCAGTCCATTATTTACCTCATAGTGTATCGTCAAGTCTGTCATAAACTTGTTGTGTTGAGCGACCTCAGTTAAAGTACAGTACAGTTACCACTCAAGGGTGGGCAAGTCTTACAGCAGCATTATTTGTGTGGGTAAACAAATCAATATTACATGAGTATTGTATAATGAAGAACAGTGTATAATGAAGCACACTATAATAGAAAAGTGTATTAGAGAGAGCAGCATAACAGTGAACAGTGTACTTTATAACAAAAACTATAACTCAGAACAGACTGATCACCTGAACCTCTAGTCAGGCTAGTAACTGGTGGGAACTAATAAGTTAAGTTACTCCAGTAAGCTACTAACACACACACTGGTGCAGGTTGTGGATGAGTGGGGGCCACAGTACAGTACTAACAGTTTAATGCTATGTTTTGTACATCAGTTGAGGAAGTACTCAGTAAACTCAAGGATGTAAAAAGTACATTTGTAGGGCACATATTACTGTACAGTCAAGTACAGTAGATCATTCAGTAATCACAAGGTTGTATAAAGTACATTTATAGGGCAGTGTACAACAAGGTCATACTATTATTCATTAACCTTAGTCTTTTTTCCCCAACAGCTTACTAAGGGACTGTTTTTAACATCTGATCTTGATACCCTGTTTGACCCTGACACATTTCCCTTTAGGGCCCCAAACTTTCTATTATCACAAGGTACATTTGTACGAATTTTCAGGTTTTTGTCCACAGTTGTGACAAGTCGTCAATTTTGACAGATTTTCCCCCGACTATTAGGTCAACCTTACAGTAACCAATGGTGTTCTTCCTTAACACACCTAGTGCTGTGTGTAATTAGGATGGCCTTAAAGCATCGTTAACAGTGTTGATTTTCCCCCAATTACATACACTCACTCAGGCTGCGATGTAGATAAGGCGGGTAAAATGCCCTATAAAGTCCACTGAGACTGCACAATAACTACAGTACAGGCCTTCTCTCAGTTTCAGCTATAAGGAAAACTAACCCAGGACCATTTGGGTATTTAGACCAGTGTGATAAAACTTAATGATAACTTGGGAGACAAGGTACAGTACAGGAAGCCCCCAGAGTAAAACAAGACCCTGTGTTGTGTCCCAGTGGATGTTTGTGTATATTTTGTACTGTGTTGTGGCTTCATATATATCAGCATCTTTATGAGTTCTTTCAGCATGTATAAACTTAAATCACCAACAGTGTCGACCATTTTTATACTGTATATCTAATCTCATAAGGCACTGCTTGATGTATGAATGTTGAGTGGCTAAAGTTTCACCCGAGCATCACATGTATTTATATCTATTTAATTTTTGGTGTTATGGTGTAATTATCATCGTCATTAGTGTCTATATAGATTTTTATTTGTTAACTTTTTTTTAAGGTTTTGTGTGTTGTGTGATTACTGAACTCCTCCTTGCTGGGAGAATTTGCCATACGATAGATTTAATGGCGGTCACAGGAATGGCGGATTATTATACAGGGCGTCTTTTTATGATCCGACCCATTTTGAAGTACTGTACTGTACCTGTAAAATAAAACTAGTCTTGTATCTATAATATTTTGAGGTTAAGTTTTAAAATGGGTCAGATGATTTATGGACAGTGTGTATAATTTTGTGGATCACCTGAAGATTAACCACCCTAGCGATACTTGGGTGGGTTAGGGTTGTTAAGTTTTAGTTGTCCATACGGTAGGATAATGATCAAGTGCCTGATAGTATATAGAAGGGAAGAAGTACAAAGATGGCAGTATTTATTATTACCTACAGTTGCACTGACATTTAAAAATAAAGTTAGAAAGTAATGCAGAGGTTTATTATTGACCCAGTCTTACGTTAATGATGTGTGTGTGTGGTGGCTGGTGCGGGTATATACATGGTGCCTTGATGAAGAAAACAACACAGTAGAACACATCTCTTATAGCAGTGAGTGTATGTGTTTCTGCGTGTTGGTTGTTTATATTATGCATGTGTGTGTGTGTGTGTGTACATCAGCCACATTTACTACATGGTCATCTATTATGCCCTTTCAAGTCTTTCCTTACCATAATACAGGGAGGTGACTATTATTAAGAACACACAGTCTCTCTGGCACTGTGCTCCATACATCACCAATGTCATGATGAATGTTGATTACTTACAGGTGTAACTGTCCCCATGGGATGAGGCGGTCAGACGGCACCTGTGTGGTATCTGTAACTGTTGCCCCGCCCACCATGCCCACACACCAGGGGTCAGGCAGGATCGGCCATGCCCCCACCAGCAGGAGGAAACCCAAGACAGCCCAAGGGATGGACGGAGGGATGAGTGGCAGTGTAATATTTCCCGTCATCATCTGCATCATAATCTTCCTCACCTTCTGCGTCCTCATGCTCATCATCGCCTACAGTTTCCGGGTCCACAACCGCCGTCTGGCAGCCAGGAGGAGTTACCACGTGGTGGCCTCCACTCCCCGCCGCTCCCCAGTGTGTGGCAGGAGAGATGTTCCTCCCTACTACACTTCCCTGCCACCCCCCTCCTATGACCAGGCCACCCTCAATGCCTCCGGTCCTCTTCATATCTCCAGTAGATACTCCAGCTGTACCGCCAGCATAGAGACCACACCGTACACCCTCTCCTCACCAGACATGTCCTCTAGTATTAGCTATGGTTCACTGCTCACCAGGTCCTTCCTCCTCACGCCCTCAGACCACGCACCATCCCTCACCGACTTGACTACAGGTGATGCACGCCGGGACAGAGGCGACACGACGCCTTCACCCCCCCACCGCTACTAACACAGCTCCTGAGGATTGGCTGGCTGGCTGTAAGTGTCTTAACATGTTGTGCTGAATGTATCAGTAACGTAAACAAAGATAAAAGACGATTTTAGGAAGGCTCACATTTATAAAATGCTAAGTGTTCAAGACCCATCTTTGATAACATTAAGAAATTAAAAAAAAAAAATACTCAATATAGTTAATCATTTAGCATAGAATCATTACAGTAGCGCTTCATATTACATACTGTACAGGGTCATCCAGAAAGAATGTCCTGATTTTAATGGATTTTTTTTTCTTCAAAGACCCTGAATACAGTGCTGTATACCTGATTATATTTAAGAGAGAAATTAACCACAACTGATCACTTGGTATTAGTAAAACTATATCACGGTTCTTAAAAGATTTGTTGGGTAAAAATTCCTCTTCACTGAAGATGTGAGATTGTGCGTAAGTCACCGAGTTAAAAAAATTACATAAAGATTCTACCCTAATTATTTGTTCACTAAACACCTGAGAATCTTTCCAAAGATTCTAATTCTTAAATTTATCTCCAAACAGATGTAAAGTGAATGTCTCGATGCATTATTGATGTTAGTTTTGAACATTATTTATGTGTTTTAACTTTATTCATCCAGTTAGGCACATTTTTACATCTTTAGTTCAGAGAAATATTCATCAAAGGAGCTCTAATGAATCTAGAAACTGCCTTACATAGGTATAATCCGTCCACACAAAACTTCCGTCCATTTGTGTCGTCAGTGAAGTACGTACAACAAAGAGATCACCTTAAGATTAGTCACCACTGTTTATTTCAATTCATGTGTATAAGAAAGATAGATTAGATGTTTAAGTGAATTTGTGAAGCTGTGTTTGTATAAGTTTATTGTGTTTGCCTGACCGTGTGTGTGTGTAGATGTTTATAGTACAGTACATCCAAGTAAAAACTTAATGTCATATTAACTTAACTGTGTTCATAAATATAGGCGTGCTGTAACATATATTAAAATTATTGTGTAGGTTGAAGTTGAGACGTTCATAGTTAACAAGAAAGAGTTTTAGGCCGGCAAACATACAGGTATAGGTGGGGGGGGGGGGCTTGGTCCCTCTAATATGACCTTTTCACACATATATATCATAGGTCACCTTTAACGTTCCTACAGTACTTGGTCATTACAATATACTGTACAGTATAAATGAGCAATGTTTTACAGCTTTGAGTTAGCTTCTATACTGATGTGATCTTAATGCAATAATATTTTCTCTTATCTCTTAACAAATAAAATAAGGATACACGACGAGTTAAAAACCGTGAATTTTCTAACCCTGTGGTGTGTGGCAACAGTCAAGAGCTACTGTACAACATATTGACTTTTCTATCACAAATGTACAAGTTATTATTGATGGATTATATTGTCAGGTTTCTTTTAATATTTTAGACAAAACAAATCAAAGCTGTGATGAAACTGATAAGGTGACGTTGTGTATTATTCTCGCTGAAAGAAGCAACAGACTCTTACCCGATTTTATTTACGTATTGTTGTATGTGTTGAACAAGTTAAGTAAAGGTGTTTGAGGGAAGAACAGTTATAAGCTTTAGTGAATGCTTTACTGTATGTCAAGTTTGATGCTGAAGGAGAATGGTTCAAACGTTGGGATAATGATTAATGTTAATGATGGTACAGCAGCTTAAAACTACTCTGGGGTACGTTCAGATGGTTCATCATAAGAGTATACAGTCTAGACCGATAATTTGATGGTTAGTCCTTATATATTTACTTTATACAGTATAGACAATAAGCATCTGATGGCTTTGTTGGCTACCCTATTTACCTTTGTTAGTATACCTGCATCTTCTATATACAATAAAAGTGGCATCCCCATAGTGAAGGTGTTAAGCAGGACCTTACTGGACTCGCTTTTATAATAATTTTCTTGTTTACAGAGGATGGACAAATCTATGGTTGGGTTTACTGGAAATTTGTCTGTAACGACCAGATATTAGCCCAGGTTAGTCTAGTAGATTGAAGACGAATTGAGTACAGTATCATATTAGGATCAGTGATGTAATTGAGTGACTCCAAGACCATTGACAATTGTAGCCCCAACAGACAGTTTCCAGGTGGTAAAACTTCAGGTGAACTCTTGAGGTTGGGCTAATCCTTCAGGTAAATCCATCAAAGCTAAAATCCCCAATGGTTTCAGGGTCAGACTCGAGTACAACACTAAGATTCATTCTATTTTCATATCGTAGTTTAGTACAATTAGTTACCAACCACATCAGTTTTAAGAGGGAGAGTCAAACATACAGTAATTAGTTTGTTATGAGTCACTTAACTTACCCATGCCACTGCTGTATTGATGCTAATATAGTGTAGTAACAATATATTTTCTACGTACAGTATAATTAAACTTTGAGTGATGTAAACAGTAAATACAATAGAAGACATGAAAAAAGATTATTAAAGTTCATCACACTAACATGCTTGGCAAGGTGGCATATTGTGTGTAAATTACTGCACTGATTCTTGGTTCACTGTGATAGTCCTTCTGGCTGTGTAACCTTCACCATCACTTCCGAGGGGTAATAGTCGCTGCTATGCTAATACAGTATAGGCGAAGATTAACTCCACTAGCACTGTATTATCAAAGCTTAACAGAGCATCATAATGAGTGTTGATAGAGGTAGTGAGATTAAATTAAAATAAGTATTGCAAGAGATGTTAAGTCTGCTTTATGCTCCAGAAACACTGCAACACACAGAAAGCTTAATAAAATGTTACCTTTATGCCGAGATACTTTAATTACCTACCAAAGAAAAAATACAAAGGACTTATATTAAAAATAAATCAATAAAAACTCTTAATCACTCAAACTCATAATCAAATACAAATTCACATCTTTAATCACTCCACACCCAATACTTAACGTCAGCTTCAAGAACTCTCCCTAACCATCGCCCCGTAATACCTAAGATAATTTTATTGATAACTCTGCTACGTGGCCATCAAAGTATTTAACATCACATGTAAATAATCCTAAAAATTATAAATATTAAAGGTGTAATTACCCCCAACATAAAGCTTTAATTATGCCAAGTCAAATTAATTCTAAATACACCATACATAATTGACTACTGTATGTATGGTTGACTTTCCTCATTGGTAGCAACAAAAGAGTAAGATTAGTTTGGTAGAATATTAGAATCACAGGACTAAATAATTGTCTTAGCTTTAGTTAGCAGTGTACAGTAGTTAGTCTAATTAGTGTTTGTGTTATATTTAGTTGCTTAACGTGATAAAAAGTTAATTATTCTGGTAGGTAAGTTTTAATTGGTATTTAATTTCTCTACTGTTATGGCAAAATAATTTTTTTTATGGTAAGTGAACTTGTTGGTTTACCTTTTCTTAATTTTATATCAATGGGTCGAGGGGTCACTTCCGAAAATATTACATTACGGTACCAAAAATATTCCTCCTAGTTCTCGACACATTACAGTACCTCCAGTAACTCGCTCCCTAACTGTATCCTGTAATATAATACAAAGACAGTTCTGAATAAAAGTAAGTTTAATATTTGTGATAAAGTGTCTTGCATAATACTGAACATTACACATGGAAGTAAGTCTATAGCTGTGAGCACCATTGAAACATCTACATAAGAATAACTGAGGACCTTTTAACTGGCAGTGCTACAATATCCCAAAGGACCTTAAATCACCATGAGCAATGCAAGCGAGACTATTAAACCCCACAAATTACACAGTACTGTATATACGAGACATGTCCAGACTAACTTCTGTACCAAAAATCACAACTTGGTTATGAGACAGATTCATTAGTGCACAAACATTCTACAAGAAATTGGTTTTAATGAGTATCTGTAAGCTGGCCTTATTTACTCTTGCCATGAGACAAGGCCTTTTATCACAATATAAGACATTAAAGTCACTGAGGGTATGGTCCTGTCACCAGCATAACATACACAAAAGCAAACAGCGTCTGTACACATACTGTACTGTACTGTATACTCCAAGTACACTAGTTTCTGTACTTCCCAGTTTTGTAATTTTCAAGGAATAAGTTTCTTTAGTCATAAGAACTTGACATAATACTAAAAGACTTAAAACAAGAATATAAATAGATTTTCTTGGGAGGCAGAATGTAAGAAAATACAAAATAATGGCATTTTGAAAATGTTTATGATATTATCAAATAAATACAAACTGAAACAGGTTCCAGATGGTGGGGCTGGGGGAGGTGGTCAAAGCAAATCATTGCATCTCAATACAGTTTACCAAAATAGTAAAGGAAATAATATCTTATTTTAAATTACCATAATATGCTCTACTTTACAAATAAAATCCTTATAATTTTTGTACCACAGAATTGAGTTATCATGCAAGATATTACATTTTGGGCCAAAATTACAGCCCAACATCTGAAGTATTAAGGTCACTTGTAAATCAACAGTGTCAGGCAATGTGCTCAAGATCAGATGGTCATTATCTCGAGCTGTTGCAGGCAGTGAACAAAATGGACTAAACACAAATAACATAGATTATAAAATTCTAAATTCATTCTATTTTTTGTCTTCAAAATAAAGTGCATCTGATAATCCAGTTTTGCAGTATCATATAAATTTTTGGGTCATAATCTGAGAATGAGTAAATCTGTTCTTGTTTAGAAGATCCAAAATTGTATATTGTGAATTATCTTTCCACTAAATTATCTCTGCAGCATTAATACTACCACATGTGCTATAATTTTTTATTATTCTAACAAAAAATATATAAATAAATTATAAAACTTTTAACAATTAAGTGACGCTAAGGTTTATTTCTTGTTTTCTTTCATCATTTTAGTTAATATAATTCCTATTTAAAAAAAAAAAAACTAAATTTGAAAAATGCCAGTGATGAAAATACCTGATGAAGCCATATTTTGTGCTGCACATGGGATAAATTATTTCAGATGGCAATAGACTCATTTACCCCAAATAATATAAACAATACAGAACCTAAACTGCTGCTAAAGGGGGGACGGCATACACTGGGCAGTCTCAGGCAGTGTCTAAGCAAGTTGAATACATCTCAGTAAAAAATCTTCACCTTTATGACCTTAATAAGAACTCAAAAGCATTAATCGTGAACATATATTACCTAATTATCACTTATGGTAACTGACGTAGATCTACCTAACTACTGTACCATCTAAAGTTATATGTAAATAATGAGAAGACGGTTACTCTAGGGAACACTGGCCGTACCGAGCAAGATGAAGTGGTGAATTTGTGGAGGGTAGGAGCTAGGTAGTCTGGGAACTTAAGCACAAGGTAACAATACCCTTTTGCCCAGCTAATGGTAGTGTAGGTAACACTTCTCAGTTGACCGCAAAAGTAAACCTCGACCAAGCAAGATTTACTTTCATGTAAAAAGTTAATTATTTACCTTGTGTAAAACATATAACATCATCCAACATATAAGATATTAGCAAATAATGCTAGATAGGCTAAATTTCCAAATAGCAAATACTTATATGAAACGGATCATTTTCCGGAAATTCAAATCGGTGATGTAGTTGCCGTCGGAATAAGACTAGACAGGTAGGCCGTGTTGGAAATTCTTGAGAAATCCTTCTCTTGCTCTCACCCAATATTGAATTAGTGGAAAAAATAGGAAAAACAGCTTCCATCATTCCTTAGCAGAATGCAGACCAATTAGCCAGTTATTGCCACATAACAAAACTGCTGACCAACTCCTGTAAATCCATCTTAACCACCAACGTCTTGGACACTACTTTATCGTTGTATCCAAAATATTGTGCCACATTTAAACACCTGGTAGACAAAACCTCTTAGCACACTCAGTGAGGTGCAAGTTCCACTGCCTTATTCCTTGCCAATAATGCACATCCACTAACAGTTAACCTTGTCTAAAACCAGGAGTGCAACTTGCTCTACGAGGCGAGGCTCTGTAGTACAGTCTGACGGCCAGGTGGACTGTGTAGAGAACTGCCGACCCTATTTGTGTGGCGTAGATAAAGACCTAAAACTAAAGCAATATAAATAAGTTAAATGTAGAAATGGGATTTGAGAAAAGTTATACCTGGTAATGTGTAGCAACAACTGAGGGTTAGTTGATGAACAACTTCTTGACAAAAGTGAGCACCTGGCCCAAGTAAGAAGCAGCCTTCATATATTAAGCTCAAATTGTGAATGTTTTGTTTTACATTTCCACTTCCTTGACTTTCATATAACTTGGTTCTTGATACTTTTACTAGATATAGTTTGTAAATGTTTTATTATCAGTGTATACCATCCCCTTCTAAACACAATGTACAATTATGAACTCATAACAAATTACTTAATAATATTGTCTCTGATCTAAATTATTTCTTCAGTTCAAACTTTATATATATTAAATTAACACAAGGGAACACGTAACATTCTTCCTTGTTTACACAAGAAACCTCTTTCTTGGAAACTGCTGGAGCCATCAGCAACACCCATGTTATGTTGTGCATTAAGCTCTACATGTCCTCTTAGACACTACAGGAGCTTGGTCATATATCTTGCAATGATACATTAACAGCCAAAATTAGATTGAAATACATCACAATGAAGATTAATATCACTGTAAATCATACTGACTGGACCATAAATTTGGTTATTATTTCACACAACTTGATAGGCAATTCACTGGTGCTCCCCCAGCACCTGGTTCTTTCATGATGGCGACCGGCCACGTCATCACAGCCATGTTGAGCTACCAGTATCTTCCAGCATCACTAGCCAGTCCACTCCTCAACCATCATCTCCATTCAACACTTCTGGCCCAACACACAATAAAACGATCATCAGTACTGACTCGTTAGCCAAAACATAAAGTGTGTGTGCTGCAAATAATTGGTAGCGGATAATACAAGTCGAGCAGAAACGAGGAATTTGCCCGGTAGCGTACAAGGAATCGTCCGAGGCTAAGCGGTAATGGGGTTCGGGTTCGTCACGTGACCACGGCGTACACTGTCTTGTTTATGGTGAAAATCTGTGCTGCGGGTCACTGAAAATTTATCAAATGATATATCACTTTTTCCTGCCTTTTATTTTAAACTTCAAAACACAAAATATGATTCTCTAGTATCTCTTCACTTGTGACAGTACGGTACGGTAACTACTGAGCGAATTCACACACCTGTTCTTGCACACTGTGGTTTACCAGCTTTGCTGGATTTGCTCTGATCCTGACCTGAGTTATGGTTGATTTCACCTTGGCCTCTTCTTTATCATGTCCTCCGTTCTTCCAAGGCAACCAATGGATTTTGTGACGGAAGAGACGACAATTACTCTCGCCATCCTTCCGTCTTCAACCATTCAATAACGGCTGATAACAATGGTCCTAGATTGGTCACTCCCATTCGGTCGTTCCTGGCGGCTTGGAGGTCAGGTCGTACAACACTCTGCTTATACCTGCAACTCCAAGTATCTCTGCTACCATCTTGTTCACCAGCTGCAAGAAGACACTTTGTAACACTTGTAAATATTTGACATCTGATTAATTCACATGTCCTTACAAATATTGACCTCGGCAGTTATTCATTTTTTTTAACATTCAAGCTAATACTTGAGGTCAAAACATCTAAATAGTTAACAGTTATACAGCATATTAACAATAGGTACTGGAGGATAATCTCTCTACCTCCCTATTTCATCCCTTGTAATCACGAATATACTTAAAATACTGAACAATTAAACAAATGAAGATGGTCCGCAAAGTACAACTTCAGTCTTCTAGGTGTACTATACTGTGTATTACAAGTATATATTTAATTTATTATTTTCAGAAACAACAGTACAGGTACAGTAGCTAAAACAACTATCTGTGCAGGTGGGGGGTCGATATGCTCCAAAATTTTACGTGACTGGTGACAGCCCTCATATACTGCAATTTATCGTCCGTGGTCTCATATTCTTTCCCACAAAGTATGCACAGATAGTTGTTTTAGCTACTGTACAAGTATATAACATAAACTACAGGGTTAGGTACTTTTTAAAATGATCTTTGGCCATTCAAGTACAATGATATACAACAGTTGTCAAATTCACAATCTTTGTTTGAATCCCCACTTAAAGCAGCTTATATTTATACAAGCTTCACAATGTTTCTTCCTTAGCAAATCCCAAAACATACGCAACTCTGCTCTGCACACGCACACACTATTTCCTGACCCACCCTTTCATGTTGGCCTGAGCATAACCTTAACTTTATTACCTTTCTCTACACCAAACCCCAGAACCTCAAACATGATTCCTAGACCTTTATTTTTTATTTATATTCACTTTCCCTCTAACACTTACCCATTCACATACAAAATATCATTAACATTTTTTAGATCTGAAGTGTCGAGAAGTTTGAAGAATTACTAAGCTAATGGTGGCTTAATAAATGTTAAAACTCCGCATTTTATGTACCAGACATACGGCACATGCAAGGAAAAACAAAACCAGGCATGTAATTTCTAGTCTGGATAACATACACTGAACTAGTGTATATATTAATCCACGGACGAATTCTTATTAACATCACTACTCCATTCAATGACACAGTAATACTATCTATATATCAATACATTTACCTTGACATGCATCTACTAAGACAGTTTTTGTCTGCCTGATCTTCATATCCCTTACATTCTGTATAAATAACTACAGTAACTTCACTTATTCATTTATATGGACCATCCTGTATAGACCTCTCAAGCATTTTGCCTTCCTCCATCACACAGCAGATCACTTATACATTCTTCATTACACACACACAAGACAACACAAACTCACAGACACACAAAACATCTCCATAATCCTCCAGATTCTTTTATCATCACAGACCTCTTGTCTGTGTTCCCCCTTTACTATGTCCAGTAACCGATATAACCACAACCTTAACCCCAGTACCTATAATATCATTGTTTTTGATTGTCTATAAATTATTTCATATCTGAGTACAGTATATACCAGTATTTGTACCTGCAGTGTTGTTTCTAAATTACATAAATGATTAATTACAATAAATATAATAAGTAGCTTTCCTCGTCAATATATTAGTTACTACTGTATTTCCAAGATGCTATTGAGCCATAGAATCATATATTGCCAGTCGTATTGTTTCTCCGTCTCACCTCACAACTCCAGTAATGCTGTATATGAAATTTAAGCAATAACAAGAGATCAACACTTGGCAGAATTCCTCCCCTATCACCTCTTAGCCCTTAACTATCAGCTGAAGTTTCTCTATACCTCCCCCTTTATAACCAAAGAGAAAATGCACATAATTTCCACTGATAATAGCAGCCATCCCTAAAGCTAACTTCCACAGATGATGGCTGCCGTTTTAAAGATATCATAGCGAAAGACCCACAAGATGAGTAAGTTTAACTGACCTCAACTGGGATGTGTTTGCCTGGTAGTGCAGGTATACCAGTCATGAAGTCGTGCGTGATGAAGGGTCTGAGCACCACCGACCGCTGGCAAGAGGGCAGACGTGTTACTGGGTCCCGGTCAAAATGTATTGGTATTAATACTAATGGCATCTGTGCTAACTTCTCTGTGAATCCCGACTCTGCCAGTACCTGTGAAAAATAAAACGTATATAATGAAACTGCACAAAAAATCTCCCATATTTCCACACCGGTTTCATTATTTTACCGGACATGAAATAACAACCCATATGCGGAAATTGAAGTTTGTATCTTAATATGGCATTAATATCATTAAACAAAAGACATCTACTCACTTGATTGGCTAAGAAGTCGACCTGTCGTAACGTGGCCAGGACTCCCGGGGTGAGATTAGTTTGAGTGATGTCCTGCACGAGATCTTTTACAGCACCACCAAATACAAAGCAAACTCTGAAACACGAACGATTTATATCATCAACATGGAACTGCTCTGCTGAATCTCACTTATCATGATATATTTCACTTCATAGTACCATTAGTCTTAGCCAGTGAAGCAAAGGTAAAAAAAAAACCAGCATTATATAAATTTCACTTGGACTATTTTTATGGCTTCTTTTTTAGTCTATCAGCTCCTTGTCCAGTCACCATTCACCAAGTCAGGTTTAGCATTAAAGTATCTTGTTTTGTGTGAGATAATATGACATATATAACGGCCGAAGGATTTTGACAACCCTACCGAGACAACAGGAGTCGATGTGTTCATCTTAAAATTCACCGGACCCTCGGTAAAGATATCTTTTCGGAGAGTGTGTACAACAGTGTCCTTCCTTGTTTTAGTGACCACAACAACAATGAAAGTAATTATAATGGTGAAGACAAAACAATTACAGGAGTCCTTAACAAAAGTTGATTTATAAGCTAAATCCACCAATAATAATGAACGGTTGCTATCGAAGTGATGGTGGGTGGACATTTTGGTACCAGTCTATTGAATACTGTGTTAGAGTTATCAAATTTAGATCATAATGTCTTCATTTTGGAGGTGATAAAGCCATGACCAGATAAGGTTAAATTAGGTTAAGACAAGTTACATTAGGGTTGGTTTGGTTTGGTTAGGTTAGTTTAGTACTATACTGCACCAGCGACAAAATACCCCAAAACCCTAAATGACACAACAACTCACCGATTGATATTGTGACAGATTTTGGGTATAAGACGGGCGAGAACCAGCAGGTCTTCCCACACCGGTTCTGAGTCACAGGAGAGGACAGAGACGTAGCTGTAACTCCGGCAGTCTCCCTATAATAATAAAAAGACTATACAGTAAATTAATGTACAGCGCAATATCTGTTATCAACAATTAAAAAGAAAACGTGAAATATGTCATCAATGAGAAGAATATAGAAAAGGTTAATGGCATAAGAGAGTACATGAGTCAAGACAACCTCACTGTAAAGTCTGGGAAAGAAACGAAAATGCAAATCCCTTAATTTTCTCTAAAGTAAGTGACATGTTTATGGCGTTCCCTCTCATGGCAAGATCCTAAAATGTCCACTTGTGTAGCAGACAGCACTTACCTGGCCTCTAACAGTAAGGACAGACAGGACAAGACTTACCTGGCCTCTAACAGTAAGGACAGACAGGACAACACTTACCTGGCCTCTAACAGTAAGGACAGACAGGACAAGACTTACCTGGCCTCTAACAGACAGGACAACACTTACCTGGACCCCAACAGACTTGACAGGTAAGAGTGTAGCGTACAGCGTCTGGCTCAGAGAGATTCGGTGCAGCTCCTGGCGCTCTTCTTCATTTGTGCAGTTCTCTATTCGGTTAAGCAGCGCATACTTCTGTTGGCAAGACTTTTCATAACTGAAGAATTCAGTATCTTGGTCTATGAATGAGAAAAACTTAATACTAACCCCAACCCCATTTATATCACAATATTACCATCCAACATAATAATACAGTACCCCCTTTTTTATATCACAATATTACCAACCAATATAGCTAATGAAAGCTATTTATAATACATGTCTTTTTTGTTTATAATATTACCACAAATATTACTTAGTTGTTATATTCACATCAAAAGACTTAACTCAGTATTGCATTATATTCCATCTTACATCTCTCGCTACAACTACTTCCTTCAATACAGTACAGTACAGCGTGTTATATATTCTTACCTTTTGAACACTGGCTGAATAATCTACAAGAACTTTCAGGACGACTTGAGTTTCTGAGAAATCTCTCTCCATATACGTTTCTTCAGCACATAATACTCGAATGGCTAGGCCGGGGCCCGGGAATGGGTGACGCTGAACAAACTCTTCTAAAAGTCCCAAATCTCGACCAATTTGCCGTACCTGAAAATAAATTAACGATGGGGAGTAATTAAGAGGAAATGTTCCGAATGCACATCAAAACTTTAACGTGTGTTTTGAGCATGTTATCAATATATATTAAAATTAGTCAAAACTCACTCCTACCTCATCTTTGTGGAAATCCTTTAGTGGTTCAACTACTCTGCCTTGTGCCCTGAGAAGTCGAACAAGGTCTGTGTCATTGTGGTGAGTTTTTATGTTCTGGGCGTTTCCCGAGACCAACGATGAAGCGGATTCAATGAGATCTGGTCTCAACGTGCCCTGACCCAGCATCACTTCCTCTGTTCTTAGATTCATCTCGGAAATAACCTCATTAGCAACCTGGAAGAAATGGTTAGAGATTATAACTTTGGTTGAGTTTATACATAATTATTTTTTGGTTGCCCAACATTCCCAAGGAATATACCAGAATACTGCCATGTGTGAACAACTGGTTACTCATCATGGTAGGTATACAAGGTGTCCATAAATTATCTGACCCATCTTAAAACTTAATAACCTCAAAAATATCTTCATAAACAGAACACAGTGCACATGTGAACATCTACTGAGACTTGATAGCTGTTTGTCAAGTAGAACACAACCAGCAGCTCTTATCTTTCTGTAATGTTTTTAAAGTTTGTTACAAAATACTTCTGATAATTTATGGACAGCCTTTATTGCGGTTTAATTTAATTTCTAAAAGTATTTGAAGACATAAAAAGCAAAACAAAATATTGGACTAGACATGTTAGTTGGTCAACAGCCTCCACGGTGACACACTTAATCATTATGGGAAGACTGTTGTTAACTGTAGGTAAGGTTACTGTAGGAAGGTTGTATCAAGACAGGCCATCACTAATGAGCCTGTCTCTTCTTTTCTTCCAATGGGGTCGCTTCTGAGCTGAATAATATCGTCTCACGTTAGCCAAAATAAAATATTAAAAGTGGCGTCCCCAGAGAGATGGGGTTAGTGGAGAAAAGTTTACTAACCCCTTGTGTACGGGGTTCTCTCTGAACAGAATAAAATCACCTCGTATTACCCAAATAAAATAGTAAAAATGGAGTCTGATGTAGCGAAGAGGTTAACTATGCCATTTACAGTTAGTGCGTACATGGAAACCTTTACAGAAACAAAGACGATAAAACAGCAACACACACACATGCATAAACCAAAATCAACTATACAAAAATTTGACTTAAAGGCTGGCTATTGAGAAACTTATTTTCAAATCAGAGAAAATAGGTCAATTATAAGAGCCAAAATACAGTACAGTATATACTTTACGAAATGGAAGGAACAATATCGTTGATACTTTATTTAGTTAATAAGACCGTAAAGTTGGGTAACACTTTGATATAGAGACCAGATTATTTGATACTAAAGAGGAAACACAAAGCTTTGGATCTAAGAATTGGTGAGCGAGAGAGACAAAGAAAAGAGATAAAAGAAGAGAGAGAGAGAGAGAGAGATATCAAAACAAACACTCACTCACAAACCTTAATAAAAGTATCTCCTATAATTTTTCGCTTCTCCTCGGGACTGATTGTCATACAGAGTAGATTGGTGACGTGTTTCCTCCCCATGGGGTCGGTGCTGTCCACGGGTATGCTCGTCACCCCATCATAGAACTGATGTCTTGCGTTAACCACTGGAAAAAATGCGTACAAGTTCAGGCAAACCCCCGTTATCTTGCCTTGATGTTTATTGCATTCTAAAGTTATTCGTGCAATTGCTCTGTATATATCAAACTCTTACCTAACCTCAACACATAACACTAAAAAATTTATGACACTTTACAAATCTTTTTCCTTGATGTATTGTCTCTTACTTCAACACAGAAACTAACAAATTCTCAACACTATAAACTTTTTCTGTTACACCCTTTCAACCCACCAGATGTTGCTGACCCAACCTAACCTTTACATCTAGACTCTAAAATGCCAAGTGACTGACCCCTGAGTTTAAGGCCAAGTTTCCTGAGTGACTGCTCCACCTGCAGTGACTCATTCTTCCTCATGAAGCCGTTGTCTATGTGAACTGCTATCACCTGCTCCTCTGACAGAGCTTTGTGAAGAAGGGCCGCACACACGGTAGAATCTACTCCTCCGCTCACCAACATCTGAAACAAATAATATTCACTCCATATATATTGAAATAATAAAAATAATTAAGTATAAATGAATTGCCATGAAGGAGAGTGAAATGACAGAATAATATGAAGTGCAAGATTTGACAGAAAGTATTATGTAAGCTAGGCAGAGTAAAATGAGAGAGAGAGAGAAGGGAAGATTTAAAATGTCCGGCCTCTGCGGGGAGCCATCTCTCATATTTCCCGACTTAAAAAAAATTGGTTTTCCCAAGTGCTGTCAACTGCTGTAGTACCCCACACTGATAAACTTAACAGTAGGAAGTATTCTACAGTTGTTTACTATAGGGAGGTTGTATCAAGACAGAACTTAGTTTTTTTAGTTCATCTTTTCTTTAGCTCCACAAACTGTGCTATATACTGTATGTACCTATCATATAAACATTGGCACAGTACTTCAACATTTCTGGGAGGATGAAGGTATTGCAGACAGGTTGTGTGAGCCAAGAGCAGTAAGTCAGACAGATATGCAAGGCTTAGATATACTGTATCAGATATATTTCCAAACAAGATCTTTTAGAGACAATCGTGTAGGAATATAAACGCCAGACTCACCAAGACTTTGTTTGACCCTACATGTTCCTTGATGTAGTTTATACACTGGAGTTCTCTGTTCTGGAGGGTGTAGGTCCCTGAGAGGCCACTGATCTCATACAAGAAGTTCCTCATCATGGTCATCCCTTGTTCAGTCAGATCAACCTAGGAAAAAATACATACAAGATTACTTTCCTTACAATACTGGAGTGAAAGATGAAGGTTGCCCCTCCATAGGTACTTCATGGAGTGTGTGTTTGTGCATATGTTCTGCAGGTGTACCGTGCACAGAGGCCATGAATGTATCCAACTTAACACTCCCACAGTTTTATCAGGTACAAACACAAGGATAGTCTGCAAGTTCATTATGGAGTGCTGCTATGAGGACAGTTACAGAACTTGACCAAACAACACAACAGCACTTAATACATAATGGTGTGCTACATGCTTCATTTCCCAACTAGTGGATTAGAAATGTCTGCAACACACACCCCTGCCTGGCCACGTGAATAATCCCTCACCACAAGGATTATATCTCCACACTGAAGAAATGCATTTATCATGATAACAAAGGAGGGAACTGTTACTAGTACCTGCATTTACACCCTTTTAAAAACAAGAGAAGTTCACGACATTCAAAAACAAAATAAGCTCAGGAATTAAAGCAAAATATTTAAATATATAATTTCTTTTTTAAAAGACAACATCAGTGAATTTAAAAAACAAGACCAGTCCAATAACACCACAGACTTACCTCAGGATGAAACTGAACCCCATAGATGCGAAGCTTGTCATTGGCAATGGCGGCGATGATATTTCCTGACGTGGCCACAACCTTAAATCCGTCAGCTACCTTGTCGACACAGTCCCCGTGAGTGAGCAGGACGTTCTGTTTGACTCCCATATACCTGCCGGAAGCGTCACTCTATTATTACCTTCCAATAACACTAACCTCATCGATAGTTTGGACAAGATGATGAGTTTAGATGTGAGATGCTAAAATATGACAACTCCAGCTCCCTTCCCCATAAGAGGCCACTTCCTTGTACGTATTTCCTCATTCTTCCAATGTAATAAATACTGTAAGAGCTAAATGGGTGGAGGGGGGTTTGGTTATGTTATGTTAGATTTGTTACATTGTTAGGTTAGATAGGTTAGCATTAGGGCGCTTAATAATCATGTGAAATAATTGGGAGATTCCTAATCTTTACGAGATCTGAGGAAAGAAAAGTACAGTACGTACACGGAAATATTGGATTTATTCAGTGATTCTCCGAGACAGATATAAATGCTATAACTCGTCGCCCCGAGTCTTAAATGCCTTGTACAATAAGTCAGTCATTGTGCACTAGATGATCAACCAACACAAAAGACTTACTTGAATATGTGACAAAAGTTATCAACTTCTACAGTATACTGGCCGTCTTCTCTGGATGCTTTTCTTAGCACTGTTCCCCCAAACTCTTTGTTTATAAGCTGCATGCCGTAACAGATGCCTGTGGGAGAAACAAGGAGACAGTTAGGTCTTGCGATAATCCAGTACTGAATATACTGTAAATACAGAATACATAACACATACCGGTAACTCTAAAGGATATCGTCTGTCAAGCTGAGCACAGCGACAATAGCGTGGAATTATATGGTGTTTTGAAATATAATACGTACAGTACATTTCCTCTAAAGTCTCCCTCACATGACAACATGTAATAATCAACATATTTTAAACTCATGTTTCTCATAACACTAAATGCATACCGATAAATGCTTCCCCCAACAAGCAGTGACTCAACTAAACAATTACTGACTCACAAAACAAATTCAGAACAATTTCTCTATACTCTTTCTCATAGCAACCAAAACCAGGCCATTCAATACAACAAGCAGCAACTCACCTAATACAGGTACGTTTATTTTGAAGATGTCCGAGTCGTAGCGTGGAGCGTCTTCAGCATATACAGAATTTGGCCCACCCGATATTATTATAGCTCTGAGGTGTAAAATATTGGGTTATTAGCTACCTCAAACACGAGTGTCCTGGCTACAATTCTTATAGCCCATAATGACATTACTTTTAATATACAAGTTACTTTAAAAACAAAACAAATTTATCTAAGTAAATTATAAAGTCGACTCACTTTATGAAGAGCGTTTTCGATTTGCATTTTTCAGCGTAAATACAGTATTTGAATCACAACATCTGGCAAGTTCTCAATTCTCTCTCCTCAGTCTTTAAAGTCAAACAAATAAACTTTATGGTAATCTACTCTATAAAAACAGTTCAATATATTAGAACATTTGAGTAAAAAGTTTAAGATTTTCCTTATGAAATACTTCCAAACTTTACACACAATATAATATCCTCATATATTCCCTTTCCTCACCTATATCCCTTTTCTTTGAGGGTGTATGCTGGAGTGTCGAGAGGTAGGATATCTGTCTCTACGTTCAGTTCCCGGACACGTCGGTCGATGACTTTGCCGTACTGGGCACCCGCGTCCAAGATGGCCACGCGTTCTCCGACGGACCCGTTCATGGCGGTGGTTTCCTCGTTGCTGTTGTGGCTGCCGTTGTTGCTGCTCCCACTGCCCTGCCTGCACCCACACCACGCCAGCCGGCACTGTCCACAAAACAAACACATGTCTATAAGTTAAAGCATACACATCTCGGTACAACACTCACTGTAATTTTCTACCCAATTTCTGAGTTTAAATACACAAATAAGTACCAAATCACCCTATTTCTGTACCCAATTCCTGAACTAAAACACACACCTTGTACCACCTCACTCAGTACCCAACACACATCACAGAAACAAAAAAATAAAACCCAACTTTCAATACATATTCAGACAACAGAGAATGAATACTGTACAAATGAATTAAGTTATCCATCAATCTCTCTGTATACAAGAGTAGTTAGCAGTTAAAAGCCTCACTGATGAAGGATAATTCCCTCCCTCAATATGTATAAATACCACTAAAGATGGCCGAACTACACACAAAGGGTAGAAACTTCATCTCACTATCTCGACTATCTCTCACACAGAGGATATCATTGTCTTGATGCCGAGCCACTTGTGGATAACCCCCTTTTATCATACCACTTCCCTTCTCTTCTACAGACAAGACACAGGATTCTCCCCCATCTAGTGTTTTCGCTCTCTCTCTCATCCTCCTATAAAACTGTACTGTATATACATCATTCTTCATGCATCAGCTCTTATTACAACTCTCTCTCTTCTCTATCCATAGCCAGTTTGAACTTAATTATTTTTTATCAGTACAGGATACAAAGACTCTCCTGTAAGTTTCTGTATCACATGTATTCCTCAATAAAACCTCAAGATACACATATTACATCTTGTGTGTGTCTGTTACTTCACATACTTCACATGCCCTACCATAAGCAGCACATCCATGTACTGTACTTCTAAAACACTCAAATGCTTCTCTTCCATTAAAATATAATAATCTCTGTCACACAAAACCAAATACCTTACTTTACTTTATCTGTTTAAGACAGGTAAAAAAAAAAAAAAAGAAGTAATAATGTACCTTAAATATAAAACACACGTTACATTATTTATCAACATCAACAACTCTCTAGGTCACCTTACAGAGCCAGCTGTGGGCAAGGGTAGTTTATGTGTGTGACCAGTTCACACACCCAGAACATTTTCATCATCGGTACTTTACATTATCATTCAAACGTTGGTGAAATAAGGAAGGGATGGGTCAGAAACACCTAGAATGGATTCTTAAGTCACTGTTACCTACACAGAGAGTTTTGAAGCACTTGTGAAGTCTTCTTTTTCCCATTCCCACATGAAACTTGACTTGGGTACATCAGATGGAGGCCAGTGACGGTGGCATGGAGGTATATCTTGTGTACGGGTGCTCGGTTACTTCAATGCACAGTATAAACAGTATTAGTCGTCACCGGTTTTTCAATCACAACATCGCAGGTAGACGAGCATAGTTCCTCGGGTGATCCCACTATTACTGCCTTCATAAACGTTAACAGTCTGTCGTCAGTTCGTTAACCTTCTTGAATGCTTTTTTGCGTGGTTCAATCCTTACACATTTGAGCTCTAGCCAGTAAAGTTAATGTAAGCTTTGTAAGGAAACTTTATTCTTGTCCACTCAACCTACACTGATGCCCCAAGTTTATAATGGGCAAAAAAACAAGCAGAATTATTTACCAACATTGGAGGGAATCTTCAAGGGTGTTAATAGTAGAAGGTGTAGCAGCGGTCAGTGAGGGAAATGACTGGGTAACCATTCTGCCTGCACTAGCTACCTGGCTTTCAATGTAGGATATGACAAATGTATTATAATACCGTCAAGACAAAAGCATTTCAGTACCATCCAGTTTGAAAATGCTGTTAGTTGTATTACACAAGTCATTAGTACAGTACATATTAATTACAAGTACAGTACAACCTATAAAACAAACTATCTATCATTTTCACTTCCACTCTTGTATTGTAAATGGGGGAGGAAGGAGGAAACAGACTAACATAAAGGAAGAAATATTTAACGTTGACTAATTAATCTTGTATTTTTTTTTAATTTTACAGATCTAGTGAAGACTTATGAACCCCAGTTATTTCACCTGATGATTAAACACCCCAGTGCTAAACTAACCAAACCATCTAGCCTCTCCATTTAGTGTCAGGTTGTTTAATTGTCCGGGTGAAATAAGCGAGGGTTTCTAATCATCATGATATCACAGTAATTATTGACTTTTACAGTACAGTAGAATAAAGGATACAGCAGTTCTATTACATTACAGTATATCAAACAACATGCCAGTTCTCTACAACAATATGGTAACTATACTGTACTGGTTATCTAAACAACTATTAACTATACCTCCATTGCTATTACATATACTGAACCTCTACAGTATAATAATTACATCATAAAAAGTATCAAAATACTACACTGTACTGTAGGTTCCTCCTCATTCATGGAACTGACACACTTTTTTATCACTGTGAGACACTCTTTAACACTATGAAACACTTAACACTATACAATACACTTAAACTCACAAAAGATTACAGGTAGATGAATAAGCCCAGTATTCTTAGTATATATACACTGCTCCACACTTATACTGTATACAAGTACACTAATACACTCCAAGTCCAGGGTATAAATTCACATACAGTATACAGCATTGTAGTGAGACAAAAACACTCCCTTTACCAACACATAAATGACAAATATCAAGGTAAAATCTCATCACTTCAGTAACAGTTGCAATAAAGAGCAGTGAGGGTTAATGAAATGGGATTAAGTTAAGAGAGAGAGAGATATCCTGGGTGGCTGGCAGAGGTGTGTGTGTGTTGTGGTGAAAACTATTGGCTGTGATCTTGTGGACCCCTCCCTCCCCAGGTTAATTATAGAACCCCCTCCCTCCATCCTCTTCCCCAGTCCCTCTCCTCTCTCTCAATCCCTCCTCTCCTCCCCTCCCTTCCCCTGTCCCTCCTCCCCTCTACCCTTCCCCTGTCCCTCCTCCCCTCTTCCCTTCCCATCCCTCCTCCCATTCCTTACCCTCTCTCAATCCCCCCTCCCCTCTCTTCCCTCCACCCAGTACAATAACAGCAACTCCACCTCATTTCCTACTCTCATATATCATTCACTACTGAGCTAAATCATTCCTATTTTTTTTTATGGGGAATAGCCCAGCCATCAAATATAATAAGAATTAAGTTGTTCTCATCAAAATATACCATAGGTTATTACCCTCAAGCCTCTTAATTAGCAGAGTTTAAGGCAATTGATTTTAGGTACATAATTAATTTATTAAAGCTTAAAAGGTTCTCACAAAGATTAGGAACTCACTGTACTTTACCTGATGATTAACCTCCCTAACCTAACCACACCGCTCTAACACTAATCTAACCAACGTAATGCTAACCTAACCCCCTATTTAGTGTTAGGAGGTTGACGTCTCAGGTGAAATAGGCTGGGGTTCCTACTCTTCACAAGGTCCAATAATAAATAAGTGACCTACTTTATTCAATATTATTTTCCATACAGTTAAACATCTATTTAACAGACTACATGGAGAGGAAATTCCATTATATCAAGGGTCTATTAAATGTTAAACCTCCATCTAGTGAACTATATAGAGGTGAAAGTCCGCTACATCGAGGGTCCATTAGATGTGAAAACTCCCAACTAATGGATTCTATGGAGAGAGAAGTTCGTTATATGGAGGTTTCACTATACCGTCTTTATTGAGGCTTTTGTTTTGTTACGTAGGGCAGTGGACCCGGGAGGAAATGAAAAGAATTAATTGCAAACATGAATGTAGAACTTAACCCCTTCACTACAAGACGTCACTTTTAGGAGTTTATTTGGCAAACACCGTACGATTTTACTCAGCATAGAGACCCCAGTACACAAGGGGTTATGACCAGGTGGGGAAATGTGACACAAAATTATTGTAAACGTTGAAAATAATTGACATCACTCGTCAATAATGTGATTGTTCTTTCAGCATTTGACAATTCACTTTACACGTTCAGGAGGTTGACCCGTTCTTCATTACCGTACTTTGTCATGGCCTTTATTGTCCAGTGTTAGTCCAGGAGGTAACTGTAGTACCTGGAGAAAACCTGTAGTGAGGGTAACACTGGATAACACCCTTCTCACATCTGTCCTGGGCCGGGGATTGAACCCTGGAGAGACAAACGTTCCTCCACTGGAGTTACCGTGAATATATTAAACACGTCTGGGTAATACTTAATTTGTCCACCGTAACTACAAGATGTGTACAGCGGTCCGACTAATTACCCAAATGTAGCCAAATGTAGCTGGAATGAAGTCAAATAATGGTCCTAGATGAATAAATCAGACTGCCAATCACTTCTCGACTAGTATTTGGTGTCACAAAGACACAAAAAATTGGTAAACTTAATTCAATCTGAGTTGTGTTGTGTTAGGTTAGGTTAGATTAGAATAGATTAGGTTAGGTTAGGTTAGGTTAGGTACATGCACTCGATCTATTAACTCAGATTAAATTAAGTTTACCAATTTTTTGTGACTTTGTGACACCAAATACTAGTCGAGAAGTGATTGGCAGTCTGATTTATTCATCTAGGACCATTATTTGACTTCATTCCGGCTATATTTGGCTACATTTAGGTACATTTGGGTAATTAGTCGGACTCTGTGTACAGTCCACTTTGAGATAAAATTTGGTTTCTAATCGTGTCTTATTTAGGTCACATCAGGCATAAAAAATGGGAATATATGGTAAAATATTCGTTTCTGTCATGCAACTATTTGGAAGTAGGTGAGAATCGTTCAAAACACACCAAAAAACCATAGGAAAAACTTAAATGTCAACCTAACCAAACCTAAACTTAGATTCCTAAAATTCACTGCAAGACCCAAGCGATAATAATACCCAAAATATACTTAGTGTCTGTGTTTAATCAACGTCAATATTCATATCTAGAGGAACAAAAATCTTACTTAGATATTAAACAAACATTTGTAATAGTGTTCATAATAATTCAGTTCCTTTGTGAAGAACAATATAGATCATCAAAATACTCTTACACAATTATATCTCTTAAAATCTACAAAATACATTTATAAATTTGATATAGAACTTTAAATGTCACAGTTACATAAGTACACTCATAAAATATGTAAAGTAATACTGTAATGATTTGCTGTTTTTGATGAAGTGTAGACGAGAAGTAGCAAGTTAGTGACCACAAACTGTACTGTTACTTTCCCGTAACCTAACACACTCGATCACAATTCCGATCAACCACATAAATCCCCCCACACCATAATTAATCCTTCAGACAAAATCCCACCATGATATATAGTCAAAATAAGATACCGAGAGAAAGAGACAAACACGCCCTCACCACCATCACCATGTTCCTCAGTACCCCGCTACCTATTACTACCTACACATAGGGTTTATATCACCATGGAGAAGCTCACCAGAAAGAGTGGGATTTTGTAGTATCAGAAATACCAGACAGTGGACATAAAGGTGGTCAGGTACAGGTGGTCACGAACCATTCCGAGCCGATGCCACAACAAATCCTACTGAGGCTACGTCTCTTTCACCTCATTTATCTCAACTTATTTACCTCAATTTCTATATTATGGTGGTATTTTATTAACTAATAATTTATTTCTACCATTATTCTTCAACTTACCTTAAAAAAATCAGATGGGAATACCACGATTTCCAGAATTATTATCCCAGCATGAGTGTAAAAACAGACGGACTCCACCAAGTCCAAACGTCGTCCTGCAGAACACAACAGCAGCGTTAGGCGCACCTCCCCTCTCTCCTCCTGTGTCATGTTCCTTAATATACCACGTACAAATAGTTATAATTATTATATTTCACCCAAAAATTAATTAAAAAACATGAAATCTTCATATAAAATATATTGTAATTATAAATTTATTAGTATTATCAATTTATATTAATAAATAACTAATTAAATATATAAATAAAAAGTTTGTAATTCCTGCTCAAGGAATATCTTAAACATTAACTATTCCACAGGAAAGTGACCGGGATCCAGATAACAATATATTTTTTTTCTCATAAACTACAAATTAAACAAACAAAATAAAATACACAATAAAAATACAATAAATTACATAATGGCGACAATGATAAAAAATCAATGTATAAGTTGATACTTTAATGGGAGCATAAAGAATATTTTATCTATTTCTCAACTTATCTACCTATCTATTTATCTATCTATCAATCTGTCTGTCTATCATGTTTAGACTGTCTATATTTTAGACTAGACGACTGTCAATATTTTGGACTGTGACGAATGACCGTCAATATTGTACTGTAAAGAATGAGTCAGTATTTTACACTGAAAATGACTGTCAATATTTCAGACTGGAGAATGACTGTCAATATTAGACAGTGAGAATGACCGTCTGGCTGTTCATCTCTTAGGTCATGTAAACGTGTAAGAGTAGAGAGTGCTGACCTGACCTGACCTGACCTTCCAGTTAGTGTGGCCAGACTGAGAGAGAGAAATAGTTTGAGTCGGTGAGAAAATTTCACAAGTTGATCGACATAATGTTTTAAATTATTCCCAAAGATAAACTAAATGTTAGGAATGAAAAGAAGATTCTTAATTGATATTCTGTGGAGATTAATTTACATTTTTACTGAATTGTTTACAGTATAATTAATTTATTGTTGAATTGTGTTAAAAATATTGGGAAACAATTTTAAGTAATTTTAATGCAGCTATAATATCATTAGAATATTTGTTATACATACAAATAAAAAATACAGATAACATTTCATTTGACTTTTTTTTTTACATCAGGTGAGGCTTAGGTTTCCCGGTGGTTGTATTAATTGAAATTACTTATATTATATTGACATAAGTTAGTTTAACAATAATTAGGTAAAAAATAATTAATGTATTTGTTTACGTAGAATTTAGTTAAGAATTAGGGTACGTTGGGTTGGGTTTAGTGTGGGTTAAATACAATATTGCTTAGATATTACTTCAGAAGACAACTTATGCAAGTTGTAGTACAATTTATCTTTGTTAGTTTAATTGGATTACCTGAAGATTAGACACCCCAGCTTATTTCATCTGATTATTATTTAACACTAACGCGACCTGGGTGGGTTAGGTATGTTAGTTGAGGTAAGGTTAGATTAAAGCTGACTTAGTTTAACTTAGGTTAGGTTAGGAACTCAACAACCGGTATTTACTAACATATGTTTCGTACCTTATAATGTTTAAACGGTGTGGCAAATTCAGTAAATAGTTTAAATTTGAACAAAAATCAACGACGTCAGACTGTGTAGTTTATCATAGTTATGGCTACCGTCCTCTCTTAAACCTAACTGAAGAAAACATATAAATGCAAGGATAACTTATTTGATTTGCTTGATGTTCAGCGACTCTTATCAAACTTACACACACGTGGATAGACAGGTAATTATTAATTTAAATTATCTTACAAGTTTACATTAATTAAGCATACATCATTATAGACGATGCAGATATAAAATACATAAACTACAGGTATACATAAACAGCTCAGTACCTATACATTATACATAGAGTTATAGTATACAAACAATGACTGACTGACTGACTGGTACTTCTGTTAGTTATGTGTGTTAAGGAGGAAAGCGTCAGGTGAATTTTTATCGATACTAAATTGAACAGGTATGAGGTTCACTTTACCTGTGCCGTCTATATACATGGTGGATGTGGATTTTATGGTGATTTTACCGTGTCTACCCACACATCCAGTGGCGGCAGAGCTGCAGTCCCCCCAGACACTCACTGCCAGGCGTATGATTCCTTTAGAGAGACAGCTGAATAATACACTACCAACAAATATATCATTTTATATGTTATTTAATTATTTTCAATACGTTGCTAAGTGAATTTTCATTAAAATCAGACCAAAATTTAAGTTACTTTCATAGTTGCTGTCAATGCTGTACGATTCATGTCTGTTATTAATTGGCGCCGCCGCCGCTGCACTCAGTCTCGTACAACGTGTGGACGGTGTGGTTAAATCGTGCTTTCTTTAATTACCCTTTGACGATGGAAAATCGAGTGAAGTATTTGCAAAACATCAACTTTTCCCAGCTGACATTAAATGAAAAGACTGAAATCAAAGCAAGAGGAAGACCTACACCAGTTTTATCCATTCAACAGAACAGTACAAGCAGGAACAAAGAATATACACGCCAGTTTAACAT
>NW_024713650.1:1735481-1752981 GCF_018991925.1 Homarus americanus | reverse complement strand
CCCCAAGGGCGCTCCCCCACCTCCTCTCTATATGGGTCACCGATACATTTCAGTCATGTTATCCGAAGATTACCACAGTACTAAGATGTGTGTGTGTGTGTGTGTGTGTGTGTGAGTGTGTGTGTGTATGTGTTTTTGGCTATACAACAGTTTATCAGGAGTTCTGTCGTGGTGTAGCGTCTTTAAGTACCCATTGTCCGTCCAGTAGTCTCTTGAGGGGGCCAAATAAGGTGTCGTTTTTCCACAATACTTACTGTAGTGAGACGTTGTAGGGACGTGTGACCTGGGGGCTAAAAGGTGACTCAGGATTCTTTAAGTGAGGGCTGTGGGGGCTAGGGGGTAGTAGGATATAGTGATTTAATGTACAGGGAGTGGGGGGGGGGGTTGTGTGGGAGGGAGGGAGAGGGCTGTACACTCATACCAAGGTCTTGTAGTTGAGGGCTAGTGAGGGCTCCACCCAGGGTGTTGGCCTTTACTGCCTCCTGCCCTCACTACCACCATTACCAACACTGCCATCACTATTACCACTACTACCACTATTACCACTGCTACCAATACCACTATTATCACTACCACGATTGCCATTACTACCACCACTACTATTAGTATTACCACTATTACCATTACCAACATTACCACCACTACTACCACTGCTACCACTATTACCACAGCCACTACCATCACCACTACTCTCTCTCTCTCTCTCTGTTCCTCCTTCCTTCTCCCTCCCTCTCTTCGTTCCTCTGTTGCTAGTTGTCTTCCTTCCTTCCTTCCTTCCTTCCTTCCTTCGACCGTCTGTATGTCTCGCTGTCCGAGTCTTGTGTACTGTGTGTTTGTCTCTTGTGGAGTCTCTGTGTCTGTCACGTACTATCTGTCTGTCTGTCTGTCATGTACTGTCTGTCTGTCTGTCTGTCACGTACTATCTGTCTGTCTTTCTGTCTGTTTGTCTGTCACGTACTGTCTGTCTGTCTGTCTGTCACGTACTATCTGTCTGTCTGTCTGTCTGTCACGTATTGTCTGTCTGTCTGTCATGTACTGTCTGTCTGTCTGTCTGTCATGTACTGTCTGTCATGTACTGTCTGTCTGTGTCTGTCTGTCACGTACTGTGTCTGTCTGTCTGTCATGTACTGTCTGTCTGTCTGTCTGTCATGTACTGTCTGTCTGTCTGTCTGTCATGCACTGTCTGTCTGTCATGTACTGTCTGTCTGTCTGTCTGTCTGGAGTGTGGGAGAGGGGCGTCTCTCTTTCCTATACCTGATAACACATCTGGGTCGTCCCTTCCTACGCCTACGCCTCCTTCTACAGCCTCCCACCCTCTTCCTTCTCCTCCTCCTCCTCCTCCACCTACAGCCTCCCACCCTCTTCCTTCTCCTCCTCCTCCTTCTCCACCTACAGCCTCCACCCCTCTTCCTTCTCCTCCTCCTCCTTCTCTCCTCCTCCTTCTCCACCTACAGCCTCCCACCCTCCTCCTCCTTCCCCCCACTCCCCCTTACTCCTTCCCTCCCTCCCTCCCTCCTTCACCAGGCTATGCTCTGTGGGAACCTCCCCACTCCTCCACATCCCCAACACACCCCACACACACACACACACCTTCATACACCCACCACCCCACACACACCTCACACACCCACTACACCCCCAACAGCACCCCATAAGACACCCCCACACCTCCTCCCCCCCACAACGAGTTTATTCATCATTAGGTCGTATAAAGAAGCATATAAGGATCCTTCCCCTTATAGTCCTTTAAAGGGGAAAGGTCGACTCCTGCATCATAATGGGGACGACTCACGATGGCCTTTCCTCCTTGTGTGTGTGTGTGTGTGTGTGTGTGTGTGTGTGTGTGTGTGTGCGTGCGTGTGTGTGTGTGTGATGGGGCATATAGGTGGAGCTGTATTAAGATAGGTTAGGTTAGGTTAGGTTAAGAAACAATAACTTCACAATTTATAATCCGAGACTCGAATACAATATAGTACAAGTTGTAAATATTATCTGGAAATAAGAAAACTATTTTATGTTGAAGCCTTGTAGTTCTAAGGTGTGGTGGGTGTGGTGTGGGCGTAGTGTGGGTGTAGTGTGGGTGTGGAGTGGGTGTGGTGTGGGTGTGTGTAGTGTGGTGTGTATGGGCGTAGACGTGGGTATACAGTAGGTGTGAGGTGTAGGGTACATGTAGTGTGCTGTAGGTCTAATGTGGGCGTGGGCGTAGACGTGGGTATACAGTAGGTGTGAGGTGTAGGGTACATGTAGTGTGCTGTAGGTCTAATGTGGGCGTGGGCGTAGACGTGGGCAGGTGATAGGAGAGGCGGTGTCCACACAGAAGGGCGTCACCCAATCTACCTACCTAACCTACTCTTGTCCATCTGCTGTTGTCCATGACCTCACTCACACACGCACACACACTATCTCACTCATACACACACACACACACACACACACACACACACACGAGTCCCAACGAAGGAGACATCATTAAAAGTTCATATAATTCCCCAGACAGTAAAGTAGTAGTAGTAGTAGTAGTAGTAGTAGTAGTCGTAGTAGTAGTAGTAGTAGTGTGTGTGTGTGTGTGTGTGTGTGTGTGTGTGTCGATACATCAGGTCACCTGGAAATAATTAGAGACTGTCATTGGTCTTGTTTACTTCATGACGTATCGTCCATCTCAACCCCCACCTCTCACCCCTCCCCTCAACCCTCAACCCTCCCTCCTCAACCCTCCTCAACCCCCCCTCCCCTGTGATCCTGGTAGAGAGAGAGGAATGAAGAGAAAGGGTTGAGCATGTCGTTAGAGGAAGGAGAAAGAGAGAGAGAGAGAGAGAGAGAGACCAGGTGACGTCAAATCCACACGTACATTAGTAATCCGTAATCTGGATGTTGATCTGGATAACTGTGGTGAGGATCAAGGGTGAGGGGTAAGGGGTAAGGAGTCAGGGTGAGGGGTCAGGGGTAAGGAGTCAGGGTGAGGGGTGAGGATGAGTTTTTCTCTGTCTCTCTGTCTTTCTCTCTGTCTCTCTGTCTGTCTCTCTGTCTCACATAACACCAACATCTAGGTCTCCTGCCTACTAATAAGCCTTAACTACTAGCTAACTAATTTAAATACTGTAATTAAATCCCTCAACCACACCAGCTTAATCCTCTTTTAAATACTATAATTAATCCTTCCAACCACGGCGACTTAATCCGCTCCAGAGTTTGTTTAAATCCTCCCTGAATATGGATTAGTTGATGCTGTGTAATCAGGTGTTAATCCACGCAATTTAACAGCGATTAACGGAGTATAAACTTGGATTACATAGCACTAGTAAATCCACCATTAATCCAGAACGCTTTCTACATCCGGAATATTTAATACAATACAAATCGTTTAAGTCCTTGTCATATGACGACAGTGAGTCGGAATAAATCCCCAAATGGTTCATGAAAATCCGGTTTTAAAATACAATTGGGGGATTACTTAAGTTAGAATAAGATTTTGTTAACTAATACCTAATTAATGTGTCCCCAAATATATGAAAAATTAAAAAAAGAATGATATTTTTTATGATTAATTTTGGGTAAGTGACTCAGGACATATAAACCCACAATCATACATTACATAAACAAACACCGGAATATAAGCGACCAATTTTCCCGCCAAATCGACGAGCGACTAGAATCTACCTCATAAGTCACCATTTCCCGCCAACAGTAGGTGAGGGGGGCGGGCTATAGGCGGCCATTTCTAGCCTATTAATGAGCTCTTGGACCCTAATTGGCGGGTTTTAATCGCCTTATTTCGCCAAAGCCAATTATATAGCCCGTGTGCTCTGTGACTCACGGACGGAACCACACCTGGGAGATCTTAATGAGTATTTAACACCTGGGAGATCTAGTGAGTATTTCAACATACCTAGGAGATCTCAATGAGTATTTTAACACCTAGGAGACCTTGTGAGTATTTTAACACACCTGGGAGATCTAGTGACCATTTTAACACACACACACAAGTCATGTAAAACTACTAATAATAATAATAAAAAGACTTATTTTATGTTAATAGATACTGGTTGTACAATTACCATGATAACATCTGGCCGCCTGCCCCCACACACGACCCAGATATATGGTAAACAGTGGGTCCTTACCAGCGACCACCTCTATATAGTGATGGTTTGTGTATAGCGACCAAGGGATATGTTGATATAGTTATGGTTTGTGTATAAAGACCAGCTGAGAGAGAGAGAGAGAGAGAGAGAGAGAGAGAGAGACTAAGAGAGAAAACATTAACACAGGAGCCAAACAGACGGACAGACAGACGGACAGACGGACAAACAGACAGACAGACAGACAAACAGATCTACCATATTTATTGACGTATTAGGTAACAACATTGGGTGGTGCTGAGGGGGGGTTAAAGGAAATGTTTTATCACACTAATATGCAAATGACTCTGTCCTTCACCTGGTCACCACTCCATAAAGGCTTCTGTCTTATCTGTCTAGTGGAGGTAAAGTGTGGGAGGGGGGAGGGTGTAGGGGGAAGAGAGAGTAGTGAAGGTAGAGAGAGTGAGTGAGAGAGAGAGAATGAGAAAGAGAAAGAGAAACAAGTTAAGAGAGAGATAAAACTTTAATTAACCAAGACAGGCACATGGCATTAATCGCTCCTTTATCTGTAAGGTTAGGCAGCCCTGTGTGTGTGTGTGTGTGTGTGTGGTGTGTGTGTGTGTATCTATATGTGTAATAAACCCGTATAGATGAAGAAGAGAAGTCACAGCCAACGTACATATAAGCCAGTATGGATGAGGGAGAGGGTAGTCATCCATCCAGCCGTCATCCATCACCTTGTCACCCGCCTCTCTCTCTCTAATGTATGTAAATTGAACCAATAAAGGCGCGTGCGAGGACCCTGAGCTAATTATTTTCCCGCTTCATCGCCTGTGTGTATGGGGGGGAGGGGTTAGGTTAGTAGGTTAGGTTAGGTTAGTAGGTGAGGTTAGGTGAGCATTAGGTATTTAATCATCAGGTGACATAAGCTCAGGTAGGTGACTTAACATACACTCACCTTATAAACCTATGGGGAGCTTTTATGTATGAATATGTATGACAGTGTATAATAATGTAACGTATGCCACCTAGTGTGTATAGGTTGACTCAATCATACACACGCCCACCCACTGTACACAAGGGGCGTGGGTTGTCGCGTCGTGAGGGTTAGATGACGCCCGCCCACTGTCCACACACACACAGGTATCCAGGTCTCAGGGGGTGTCATGACCTAGGCCTTGGCGTATGGTAATTGGGAGTTGGTCGTCACTTATTAGCGTGGAGTCTTGTAAATGGTGGTTAGGTGAGGTGCAGGGAGGGGGTGAGAGAGGGGGAGGAGGTGGAGAGGGAGGAGGTGGAGAGGGTGGAGGTGGGAGGAGATAGGGGGGAGGTGGAGAGGGGAGGAGGGATAAAGGATTTTATTACCTTAAAATTAAATATCCTACTACTACTACTACTACTACTACTACTACTACTACTACTACTACTACTACTACTACCACCAACATTAAACATATAATATGACTCGTTAACACCTGTATCGATTTCCTTATAAATTGCTTCACAGGTGTTAAGAACTATATAACTGATGCACCTCTGAATTTTAATACTATACCAGAGGTATTGGTAAGAACGGCGCAGATGTCCACGAAATCAGGGTGATGGTGGTAGTGGTGGTTGTGGTGATGATTGTTGTGGTGGTGGTGGTAGTGTTTGCGGTGGAATGGTGGTTGCTGTTGTGGTAGTAGTTGTGGTGGTGGTGGTAGTGTTTGTGGTAGTAGTGGTAGTGAATTTTCGTGTTTATTGTTTCCTTTACACACACACACACACACACACACAACAACAGACTATGTTTCCAGATTTTTGCACCAAATAGGATAGAGAACAATAAAGGTAATAAAGCGTAGGGAGAGAGACAGAGGGGTGATAAGAGGAGGAGTGGGGAGAAGGAGGGGGATTGGCAGCAGCAGTAGATAAGTAGCCCACACGCCACCTCACCCACCTGTCTCCTCACCTGGGCAAATTGCATTAGCTATGAGAGCTGGGGGGAGACTAGATGCCAAAGGCGCTGTCTGTATCTCAACACCTTCCACCTCTAATTACACCCTGGATAGTAATTCATTTTTTGTATAACTAATCAAAGTATTGTGGTTTTTTTCATGTTATGTTCGTTATTGAAACGTTATTGGTGGTTTAGGTTATGAGTAGCGGTGGTTTAAACAGTGTAGGTGACAAAAGTTGAGTCGGTTACCTTGCGGGACCCCCAACCAGGCGTCAAACATCTGTGTACGAGAGGTGAGGTGAGGTGAGGAGAGGAGAGAGAGAGCATATGCTACATAATTGCTCTTCTACAGGATAAATATACCCACCACCACCACCACCACCACTGCATTTCTGACTTGACTGAAGGAGTGTGCTTCTGGCTGTTGGATTAGGTAATTCTTGCAGGCCGCACCTTTATAATTCTTCACCCTTCCTCACCCTCCTACCCTCCTTACTCTCCCTCACTGACTCACCCTCCTTACTCTCTCCCTCACTTTACCTCAACCTCCCTCACCGTGCCTCTTCCTCCTGGACTCTCCTCCCTCACATGTCCTCACCTTTTAACACACACACACACTAAACATCATAATACGTTTACACAAAAGAGCGTTTATTAGCTGATTGAGAACGTGTATGTGTGTGTGTGTGTGTGTGTGTGTCTGTGTGTGTGTGTGCTTGTCCATATCTATTATTATTATTATTATTATTATTATTATTATTATCATCTCTCCTCATCATCATCATAATCCTCATCATCACAAGGCATTTAACCCAATACCACCCTAATAACTAATAACCATAGGCAAAATTAAACCCCTCACCGTTTTCTATAAGGTACCACGAGTCGAACCCTAACTAAAATAGACTTAATAACCATATATAGCCCTAGTTCCGGTACATGATCAAGGTGTGTTAATTAATAGCTCATAAAATAGCATTGTCGGTGTCAGGGCTAATTACTTATCCACCGGAGTCATTAGAAGGTGATTTAATTTGAGGTAATTGAGCTAGTGGTTGTGTGATTCCTGTGTGTTTGTATGTAAGTATGGTATGTGTAATGTATGTATGTATGCAATGTATGTATGTATGTGTATGTGTAATGTATGTATGTATGTATCACCACTATAATTTACAGACAGTCACAAGGAAAGTACTCAACAAGGAAAGTACTCATATAAACCAGTACATATATCCAGGAAGTGTCAGGAGACGATATATTAACCAGTGTATTTATAGTCAGATGATATAGTAATGTATATAGAAGGTTTATATAGTATAGGAGGGTGTAATATAGCAGTGTGTATAATATAGTGGCATAGTATAAAGGATTGTATAGTACTGGGGAGGGGATGGATCAGTTTATAGTATAGAGGGTGTAATATAGTATAGTAATATAAGGGTTATATAGTACTAGGAAGGAGATTATACACAGGCAGGTGGACACAGGTAAGATAGCTATCACCGACACTCACCAGGATATTATATTTTCACTTTGGTATTTTTTGGTGATCTGAAATACTGCCCATGTGGCCTGGCCAGCTGACCTCCCACACTTAACTGTCCTAAGCTAACCTAACCCAACCTAACCTAACCTTACTTTTTTATTAGTTGTTGTGGTGGAGGGAGGAAAGGTGTAATAGGATGCAAAGGAGGTTAGCTAGAGAGAGAGAGAGAGAGAGAGAGAGAGAGAGAGAGAGGTATAGTACAGTCTCCAGCCTCACCTGACTGTGTGTTATAATCTCATTCATAAGTCATTAATACAGAGATAAACATCAGACCAGCTTGAGGAGAGGGTAGTAACAGAGAGACCCCCACCCCCATCTACACTACACTACAGCACACTACACCATACCCCCATCTACCATACGACACTATACCCCTCTACACTACACCATACCCCCACTACACTACATTATACCGAGGGCGGATCCAGGAATATCAAAATGGGGTCCAGTCCAGGAAGTTGTGGCTGGGGGAACGTGGCGAGCACAGAGAGTACTTGATATTAGGAGATATTCTGAGGTCAATAGTATATTTTTTACTATAAAAACGCCTGAGTATAATAATGCATTAAATAAAAGGTATTGAATTTTTCTGATAAAAGGGGGTCAGGACTACCAGGACCCCTCCCTCCCTCATGGATCCGCCCCAGTGTGTTTGTTACTGGCCGCACACGCTGTATGTACTATCACCACTGCTAGATTATCACACACCGGGTCCCAGCCACGTGATGTATGGAAAGCTAACAGATCCTCCTCCTCCTCTTTACCCACCCCACCCCCCACCCCCTAACACTCTCTCCTCATTACCCCTACCCCCACCTCCTCCCCCCATCTCCCTATTCTCGGTGTTTCTCATGGTAAATAAATGGCTAACTGGAGCATATTTATTTTATGTAAACTAGGTGTCTAATGATCAGGTGAAATAAACTAGGGTGTCTAATCTTCAGGTGATCTCGCCCCCCTAAAAAATAAAATAAAAAAAATATCCCAAACTTACATAAAATAGAGGTACAAAAGTCCAATTTTATCCTCGTTAGCGGAAGCATTTATTTTTTAATCTGTGATAAGAATCTGCTCAGTCATCCTGCTTACTATGCCATCCTGGTGTTAACACGTGCCGGGCTGAATAATGGAGGAATTGGCGGCAGTCTTGATGGGTGAGGGCGGGGGGAGAGGTTAGTTAGGGTTTAAGGTAGGTTAGGTATCACTATCTGATTTAACCAAAAGATTCTGAGACAATTTACCTAGCAGATGGGGTGGGGAGGTAGAGAAGGGAGAGGGATGGGGAGGAGAGGGAGATGGGGGAGGGAGAGGGAGGGAGGGAGAGTTGGTGTAGAAAAACTGCTCTCTATCAGCTGTTGGGAGACCGGCACGAGGCTATTATTTAACAACAACACGTGCGTCTGACAGCTCGCAGATGCCGCCAGACCTTCTCTCTCTCTCTCTCTCTCTCTCTTCTCTTCTCTCTTTTCCTGTCTCTTCCCTACTTCCTGTCTCTTTCCTCTCCCTCCTCCTCCTACATCCGTTCTTCCTCCTTCCTCCCTTCTCAACCTTCCTCTTCATTAACCTTCCTTTCTCCTCTTCCTCTTCCCTCCTTCTCTACGTCCATTCTTGCTCCTTCCTTTTCCTCCTTCCTCCTTCCTCAGCCTTCCTTTTTCTCTCTTCTCCTCCTTCCCCCTTCCTCATTCTTTCTCTTCCGCATCCTCTTCCTCCCCACCCCCCGACCCTTGACTATCCAGACTCTGCTTCTGCGTGCCACACACTCGCAGTGAAAAGTGACATTACCCACATGAATCTGACCGACGTATATGTATGTATGTGTGCGTGTGTGTATATATATATATATATATATATATGTACATGTATATGTGTATGTATATATGTATATGTATGTATATGTGTGTGTGTGTGCATATATGTATATGTATGTATATGTGTGTGTGTGTGTTTACATATATATATATATGTACTGTCAACGAATATGATGCATCTCTTTGTGTATGAACCTCTGTCCTGCATTGCAGTGAACAGTGACATTACCCACATGAATCTGACCTCTATACATTTATAGCTGTTAATGAATATGATGTATTTCTTCGTGTATGAACCTCTGTCCTGCGTGGCAGTGAAAGTGATACCACCTCAGTGTCAAGACCTGACTGGATTACTCAGAATAGGCAAACTGTACTACAAGCTCTGCCAATAAATTTGTTAAACTAAAAATTAAAAATGACCCTTCCGACCCTTTCATCAGCTGACTCTGCTCTGCGTGCCACTCTCTCTCAACAGTAGTCAACAGTTAGGTTAGGTCAGGTTAGGGCCAGTATTATAGTCCGAGTTATAATCCCTACCATGAGCTCAACACAGGGAGACGGTGTGAGCCAGCACGTGTACTGTATGTCTGTCCTGACTGTGTGAGTTAATGAAGAGTTATACAGGTATGGAACACGGGAAGGCTGACAGGGGAGGTAGTGTTGAGTGTGTGTGTGTCTGTGTCTGTGTGTGTGTCTGTGTGCGTGCGTGTGTGTGTGTCTGTGTGTGTGTGTGTGTGTACGTGTGTGTGTACGTGGGTTTATATGTGTAAGGAGGGAGGGAGAGAGTGGGAATGGAGGGAGGGAAGGAAGAAGGAGGGAGAGGGGAAGGAAGGAGGGGAGAGAGGAGTCAGGGATGAGTTGGTCAATTAGTCAGAGTAGTTTTAGACTTACAGACAGACAGACAGACAGGAGCACATATAAACAGATAAGAAGAGAGAGAGAGAGAGACAGAGAGAGAGAGCCCTCCATAGCACATGTGGATCTCTGTCTGATAATGAGTGATCCAGGTACCTCCTACCCCTTACCTGTCTACCTCTACCCTTATCTATCCTCACCTATCTACCCCTACCTTGTCTCTACCTGTCTAACTATCCCTAACCTTACCTCACTTATACCCATCTTACTCCTGCCTCTCTCCTCAACCCCTTCACGTACCCTGCCCCACCCTACCCCTCTCACTCTCTATAGGCCTAGGATCATATTTTTACCTATTTTGTACCCTCTTCCTCCCCTCCGTCAGCGTGATAGGCCTACATGCTGGTCGTTACTCTGGGCAAGGCGCGGCCCAAAAGGTGTGAAGAGTCACGAGGGTGATCTTAATTGATCTTCAGGTGTCAGGTGTCATGGTGTGCATTTCTGGGTGACGTGAAGTGCCTCCTTCCTCTCCCCGTCACCTGATATTAACTTGATACTCACCTGATATTCACTTAATGCTTGCCCTGATATTAACCTGATAATCACCTGATATTAACTTGATACTCACCTGATATTAACCTGATACTCACCTGATAGTCACCTGATATTTACCTGATACTCACCTGATTCACTTAACCTCACTCAATCAAACTTAACCCATATTTTTCCCCTAACCAAACCTAACCTACTCCACCCCACCCACCCACCCACCCCACCCCACCCCACCCCACCCGCCCACCCCACCCCACCCCACCCACCCACCCCACCCCGTCCCCATATCACATAACAAGCAACCCCCCGGCCCACTCTGACACCTCACCGGCCATGCTGACACTGGTCTTATCTGATCAATTATTTTTATAAGCAATTACCTTTTTTTTATTTCTTCACACCTGTACTGTCCGGCTGTCCTTACCTGTACTGTCCGGCTATCCTTACCTGTACTGTCCGGCTATCTTACCTGCACTGTCCGGCTGTCCTTACCTGTACTGTCCGGCTGTCCTTACCTTGTACTGTCCGGCTGTCCTTACCTGTACCGTCCGGCTGTCCCACCTGTACTGTCCGGCTGTCCCACCTGTACTGTCCGGCTGTCCTTACCTGTACTGTCCGGCTGTCCTTACCTGTACTGTCCAGCTGTCCCACTGTACTCGTCCGGCTGTCCTTACCTGTACTGTCCGGCTGTCCTACCTGTACTGTCCGGCTATCCCACCTGTACTGTCCGGCTATCCTTACCTGTACCGTCCGGCTATCCTCACCTGTACTGTCCGGCTATCCTTATCTGTACTGTCCGGCTGTCCTACCTGTACTGTCCGGCTATCCTACCTGTACCGTCCGGCTGTCCCACCTGTACTGTCCGGCTGTCCTTACCTGTACTGTCCGGCTGTCCTACCTGTACTGTCCGCTATCCTACCTGCACTCCGGCATCCTTATCCACCTGTACTGTCCGGCTGTCCCACCTGTACTGTCCGGCTATCCTTACCTGTACTGTCCGGCTATCCTTACCTGTACTGTCCGGCTATCCTTACCTGTACTGTCCGGCTATCCCATACGTACTGTCCGGCTATCCTTACCTGTACTGTCCGGCTATCCTACCTGTACTGTCCGGCTGTCCCACCTCTGTACTGTCCGGCTATCCTTACCTGTACTGTCCGGCTGTCCCTACTGTACCGTCCGGCTGTCCTTACCTGTACTGTGTCCGGCTGTCCTTACCTGTACTGTCCGGCTGTCCTTACCTGTACCGTCCGGCTATCCCACGTACCGTCCGGCTATCCTTACCTGTACTGTCCGGCTATCCCACCTGTACCGTCCGGCTATCCTTACCTGTACTGTCCGGCTATCCCACCTGTACTGTCCGGCTATCCTTACCTGTACTGTCCGGCTGTCCTACCGTACTGTCCGGCTGTCCTTACCTGTACTGTCCGGCTGTCCTTACCTGTACTGTCCGGCTGTCCTACCTGTACTGTCCGGCTATCCACTGCTACTGTCCGGCTATCCTTACCTGTACCGTCCGGCTGTCCTTTCCTGGTACTGTCCGGCTATCCTTACCTGTACTGTCCGGCTATCCTTACCTGTATCCGGCTGTCCTACCTGAGGTTAGGTTGTTAGTGGTTAGCGTTATTGTGTTTAATAATCAGGTGAAATAATCTGGAGGTGACAACAACAACAACAACAACAACAACAACAACAACAAACAACAATAATAATAATAATAATAATAATAATAATGATAGATAATAATAATAATTATTATAATAATAATAATAATAATAATAATAATAATAATAATAATAATAATATTAATAATCTATTCTGTAGTCTTATAACATTGTCTTCCTCGTATTATTAATCCTCAGGTAAAGCAATTAATTAACCCCTAGCTCTGGACAGGTGTGGAGCCATGGTGAGTCATAGATGTATTGTCCAATTTCACATCAAAGGTAAATAAAACTGTAATGTAAATACCCAACTCTGATATCTGTTTACACTTGTTTACACTTGTTTTTAACCTTTTTTTCACTGGTGTTTGTGTTTTGTTGTGGTGTGTGAAGAGAGAATGTGTATAGCGAGGGTGGTGTTGTGGGTGTGGCCCTGGTGGTAACTGACAGAAACACCTGCTTGGGGGTGTGTGAGGGCCCTCCTTACAACCTGCCCTAACTATAACAGTCACTATAACACTCCAACAACTATCACAACTTAAGGTATATTCTTATTAATTTATTTACAGGTATATTAATCATTTTTACATCTTTATTTACAGAATTAATCAGCTTTTTTACGTTTTATTTACAGGAATATTCACGACAGGAACTTGTGTGGGTCCAGCAGTGACCTGTGGTGACCTGTAGTACCTGTAGGGACCTTTAGTGACCTGTGGGGACCTGTGGTGATCTTGAAGACGTTTTGTGCTAAGGTAGGTTGTGCTGAGATAACACTGTGGTTTTACACGACAATAACAACAATAACATCACAATAACATCACAATAATACATAATGCAACACAACAACAAATAAAAACACAATAACAATAATAAGACAAATAACACAACATTAACAGAACAATAACACAAGAAAAAAAACACATTAAATATTAACACAACAATAACACAATGCTTCATTTCTACACTAAATAACCTAAAAATTATACAAGACGTTATGACAGAGCGGTCTTGGGGGGGGAGGGGAGAGGAGAGAGGGAGGGAGGGAGGAGAAGGTGAGAGGTTATAGAGCCTACCCTACCTTAACCTACACCTAATTTATTCATTTCTAATGACTCAAACTATCCAATCAGGAGGGAACTCGTAGCAGTGGTTTTAAAAGAGACAATTTTAGGTTTAGACGCGAGATAAGTAAACATTGGTCTGGAAATAGAGTAGTGGATATGGAATAAGTTACCAAACATCATCATTAACTCACACAACGATGGATAGGGAGCGATAGGGGTTGGGTGTAAACAGGACTGTCCTGTAGGGCCCGCTGCTGTTTCCTCTATTCTAATGTTTACCAAGCACCTTAACCTGATGTACTAACCTAACCTAATCTATCTTGAACCTAACTGAACCTATCTTTAACCTGATCTCATCTAACCTAACGTAATCTAACCTTAGCCTAACTTAAGCTAACCCAACCTAACTTATTCTCAACCTAACCTAACCTAACCTAACTTAACCTTTTTCACTCCTAACAATAAAAGTCACTCTAAAGGTCTCTCAATCCTCACCTCCCCCCACACAGGCTCCCCCACACAGGCCCCCCACACAGGCCCCCACACAGGCTCCCCACACAGGTATATTATGTAAATGAGCTCAAGTCTTCCCAAATTTCCCTCCTCCTCCTCTCAATTGTTCCTCCTCTCTCTCAAAAGGTTCCTCCTCCTCCCTCTTCTTCCCTCCCTCCCTGCTTGTCTCCCCTACAAAGGTTCCTCTTCTATATGTTCCTCCCTCCCCCAAATGTCCTCTCCACCAATAGGTCTCTCCTCATCCCACAGCTCCCTCCCTCCCTCCCTCCCTCCCCTACAGGTGTTCTATGTAGATGAAAGGTGTGCCCTCCCACTGATAAAATGGCTGGAGAAATTAATGATGTACAATTATTTCACTGAGGGTCATGGAATGGGAGGTAGAGGCTTTGTTGACTCTCTTTACTTATGTGATGTGTGGGCCCTCCTCCACCTCTCACCCCTCACCTCTCCTCCTCACCTCTCACCCCTCTCTCTCACCTCTCCTCTCTCCTCCTCCACCTCTCACCTGTACCTCACCACCGACCCTCACCCAGCCATCCTTTAGTCTTCAGAAGTTATCTATATTTATCTCATCCATCCCTAGCCTCAGTCTACAGTATTACCCACAGGGCATCCACCCACCCACCCACACACACACCCATCCACCATGCCACCACTCACCCCCCACACCACCCACTCTTCAGTTCTATACCCACCCACCCACCCACCCCTCAGCCCTTGGTCAGGACAATAAGGACCCATTTCTGCTCTCAGTCATGTCGTGTGGCTTGTCTGGGTCTTTGTGTCTCTCTCTCTCTGTCTGTGTGGGCTAGGGTGGGGGTGAGGTGGTACAGTAGAGAGAGGTGGTAAGGTGGGAAGGGGTGTTAAGGTTGGAAGGTGGTAAGATTGGGAAGGGTGTGGTAGGGAGGATGGGAGTAGGTCAGGAGGCAGGAGGTCAGGTGGTAGGTCAAGGTCTGAGTAAGGATGGGAAGCTGAGTGGGTTAACCTGGTGTGGGTTAACAGCTGGTGTGGGTTAACAGCTGGTGTGGGTTAACGCTAGTGCAGGTTAACAGCTGGTGTGGGTTAACAGCTGGTGTGGAGTTAACTGCTGGTGTGGGTTAACAGCTGGTGTGGGTTAACTGGCTGGGTGTGGGTTAACAATGGTGTGGGTAACAGCTGGTGTGGGTTAACAAGCTGGTGTGGAGTTAACAGCTGGTGCTGGGTTAACAGCTGGTGTGGGTTAACATCTGAGTGTGGAGTTAACAGCTGGTGGGGTTAACAGCTGGTGTTGGGTTAACAGCTGGTGTGGGTTAACAACTGGTGTGGGTTAACTAGCTGGTGCAGGTTAACAGCTGGTGTGGGTTGCAGGCTGGTGTGGGTTGGCAGCTGGTGCAGTTGCTAGCTGTGGTGCAGGTGTTTGTGTTTTGTTTGTTTATGATATGTTCTTGTGTCTCAACTTCTAATGATGTGTTCTGTTCATTCCTTCTTTCTTTCCTTCCTTGCTTTATCCTTCCTTCATTCTTTCTCTCTCTCTCTCTCTCTCTCTCTCTCTCTCTCTCTCTCTCTCATTATTTTTTCCTCCTTTTCCTCCTTCCTCCTCTTTCTCTTCCTTCCACCTTCCGCCTTCTCCCTCTTCTCCCTCCTCCCTCCTCCTCCCCCCCTTCCCACCTTCCTCTCTCCTCCTTCCTCCCTCTTTCCTTCCCTTCGTGCATGAGGTATCAGGGTGAACTTCACCTGTCATAAACAGAGATATCACAGCGCCCTTCTCCCCTCCCCCCTCGTTAGAAACATTAGAACTCACTATGTAAGTCTCTCATGGGCTGAGCTTTACTGGGAGGGAGGGAAGATGAGAGGGGGAGAACAAACGTGTTGGTGAAGAAATCTGATAGAAGGGTAGGGAGGTGAGGTGATGGAGAAGATGACTAGTGAGATCTAGTGATCGGGGTGATGATATGAGGTTAGATTAATACTGGGGTTAGGTTAGGGTAGGTTAGGGTAGGTTGGTGGTTAGGGTAAGTTAAAGGTAGGTTAGGAGTAGGTTAGGGTCTTTAAGCCTGGAGGTGGTCAGTGCTCTTAGGATGGTGTTATCAAGCGTAGAAATTAAAGATCAGGCACTGGAAAGTCTTCGTCCATGTGGGGCTAAAGTTCTAATTGGTGGACATTAAACTTCACTCTCTCTCTCTCTCTCTCCCTCTCTCTCTCTCTCTCTCTCTCTCTCTCTCTCTCTCTCTCTCTCTCTCTCTCTCTCTCTCTCTCTCCCCTCTTTCTCTTTTCCCTTCTCTCTCTCTTCTCATACACACTTGCTTGCAGATGTATGCAGTAACATCTCTCTCTCTCTCTCTCTCTCTCTCTCTCTCTCTCTCTCTCTCTCTCTCTCTCTCTCTCTACCTGCACACACAGGGCCTCACTAGTAACATGCCTCTCTCTCTCTCTCTCTCTCTCACACACATAGGCCTATAGTAGCATGCCTCTCTCTCTTTCTCTCTTTTCCCTTCTCTCTCTATCTCAAACACACAAACATATGTGCAGATGATACAGTAACATCTCTCTCTCTCTCTCTCTCTCTCCTCTCTCTCTCTCTCTCTCTCTCTCTCTCTCTCTCTCTCTCTCTCTCTCTCTCTCTCCTCTCTCTGCTCAGACAGCTCTGGTGTACCGAGGCCCCATTGGCCTGTAGATAATTTCTCAACCCCGTGCTAGTTGAACTGCTCAAAGTGCCGTGATCCATTACTGACATCCAGGGCCTTACCTCACCTCCTCACCCTCCCTCACCCACCACCCCCCTTCACCACCCCCACATCCCTCACACACCCCTTCCCCCCCATCCCTCCACCCCTACCATCTCCCCTACACACACTGTAACTTTAACTTCCTCATCTCCTAACCTTACCTGACCCCTCATGGCTGTAAGGTGACAGAAAACAGAGTGGGGAGAGTAAGTCTTGATGATTTTTGTTATGTCTGTGTGTACTGTGATGCGAGGATGTGTGTGTGTGTGTGTGTGTATGTGTGTGTGTCATTCTCATAGGGTATATACAGGTACAGTCCAGATGTGATAAGTAGATTACAGTCATTTCTTTCACCTTGGTAATTAACCCTAACCTAATCAACTAACAGCCTACCTACATGGTGGTGGGCGTGAAAATATGACGTGTAAGTGGGCGTGAGGATGCGTGACGTATAGTGGGCGTGAGGCTGACGTGTGAGTGGGCGTGAGGAGGGCTGACGTGTGGTGGGCGTGGGAGGCTGACGTGTGGTGGGCGTGAGGAGGCGTGACGTGTGGTGGGCGTAGGAGGCGTGACGTGTAGTGGGGCGTGAGGGCTGAGCATGATCCTGTTAGAGGTGAGGGCCCGGAGGCTGGAGGACCCTCACACAGTATGTGCACCTCTAATCTTGTTAGAGTGAGTCCTTTACTTAGCACTTATCTCTCCTCCTCCATCCATCTCTCCTTTCTCCCCTCCCTCCCTCCATCTCTGTTTCTCCCTCCTCCTCCTC
>NW_024713650.1:1715481-1730481 GCF_018991925.1 Homarus americanus | reverse complement strand
CTAACTTCTCCTACTTCTAACTCAGGCTTCACCACCTCCCAGTAACAACAACCAATCAGGGGAGTGGAGGGAGAGCAGGGCTTTGTCTTCCTGGCCAATCAGAAGGCCCTGTTACTAACAGCTAAATTACGGTCATCCAAGTCATGCAAAACAAAGATAAACTAATCTGTCTCTATTACCTGAGGCAGTTTGGCGAGTTCCGGCGGGGAGGGGATAATGGACCCCGTCCATCCTCCCTACTTCAACCTCCCACCATCATCCCCCCCATCCCTCATCTCCAATGCTCACTGACGTCATCAATGTAAACAAACTTTTCCCGCGTAATTTTTTTGGTCGTGTCGTCATACCTTTACCTGGAGAATGTGTTATGACGTCATATACATACCTTGAGAATATGACTGATTATCTTAGAGTAATTTAAAGGCCTAATGTATAAGGATAAAATTAAGTTAACTAAAACATTGTCGATATGATGGTAATGTATATGTAAATGTCTGTCTGTCTGTCTGTCTGTCTCACTTCAGCTGCGACCGCAGTTCATAATGGCGTCAACGCTACACTGAGACTTTACGATGATTTAGTGTACCAATGAGCATGTCTTACAGATGTATTTTATTACAGGTGTGGTGGTGTAGATGACAGGTGTGGTAGTGAGGTAACAGGTGTGGTGGTGAGGTAACAGGTGTGGTAGTGAGGTAACAGGTGTGGTAGTGAGGTAACAGGTGTGGTGGTGAGGTAACAGGTGTCGTAGTGAGGTAACAGGTGTGGTGGTGAGGTAACAGGTGTGGTAGTGAGGTAACAGGTGTGGTGGTGAGGTAACAGGTGTGGTAGTGAGGTAAAACAGGACTGTATCTAGGTAGAGGTGAGGTAATCAAGACGCTGTTATCTCTCGAAGCTTCCAGTAGATAATGATTGAGAGTTTCTATGTGAGAGACTAGACTACTGATAACAGGGTCACCCGGTATGTGCTCCCTGGGCCCTCTCCTCTCCCTCTCCCTCTCCCTCACCCTCTCTCCCTCTCCCTCTCTCCCCATCTCAAACCCGCTTCTTGATCTCCCTTCCTCTCTCCCTTCCTCTCCTTCCACCCCCCTCCCCTCCTCTTTTCCCCTCCTCCCTTCCCCCTCCTTTCCTCCTTCCACCCCTCCCCCCTCCCCTCCTCTTTTTCCCTCCCTCTCTCCTTTTCCCTTTCCTCCTGTGACTTTTTCAATAGACTTTTTCTCCTCCTCTCTGTAATAATATGATCTTCCTCCTCCTATAACTATTCTTATATTGCCCCTCTCCCCTCTCCCCCTCTCATCCCTCTCTCCCCTCTCCTTCTCTCTCCTTTACCTATTATTGTTTGTCTTCCTTTCTTTCTCTCTCCCTTCCCTACCTTCCTCTCCCCCCCTCCCCCCTCTCTCTCTCTTTACCCACTCTACCCATCCTCCTCTCTCCTTTCTCTCCCCCATTTCCTCCCCACCCATTTTCTTCTATCTCCCTCTTCACCCCCCTTCCTCCTCCTCCTTTCTCTCTCACCTCTCCTCATCTCCCCATCTCTCCCCCATGACCTTGACCTACGTAATGATCGCCTCTGCTTCCCTTTTGACCTTTTATTAATACATCCAGGTGACAGTCCTCCCGGTAGAGAGAGAGAGAGAGAGAGAGAGAGACACACACACACACACACACACACACACACACACACACACACACACACACACACACACACACACACACACACACACACACACACACACACACACACACCACACACACACACACACACACACAACACACACACACACACACACACACACACACACACACACAACACACACACACACACACACACACACACACACACACACACACACACACACACACACACACACACACACACACACACACACACACACACACACACACCCACACACACACACACACACACACACACACACACACACACACACACACACACGTACAATACTCTCTTTGTTTCCGTCTCTTAACTATTTATCTCATCTCTCAGTGACTCTCTAGTAGGTAGGAGTGTTTGAGTGGCATCTTGTAGTAGGAATGTTTCTTGGTGTGTAGTGATGGTGAGGAGGATAATGTGTGTTTTTGTATGTGCGTTTATTTATCTATATGTATGTGTCTGTGTGTCTATCTACTATGTATGTATGTATGTATGTATGTATGTATGTATGTATGTATGTATGTATGTATGTATGTATATGTATGTATCTTCATCTATCTCCATTCTCAACCACCCCACGCGTGTCAATTGAACCATAACCTAACCTAACCTAACCTAACACCTAACCTAACCTAACCTAACTAACCTAACCTAACCTAACCATGCACACACAGACAGACACTCCCCCCACTTCGTTGATCCTAAACTAAAGATGGCGGTGTTTAGGAAGCGTATATATGTGCGCTGTCAAGGATAACCCGTAATTAGGGGTCATCAGGAGGGTAATTAGCCTCAGTCATGGTAATTAAAACGTATGCTAGTGATGCTGCGGCCAGGGGTTGGGGGAAGGAGGGGCAGCCTTGTCATGCATGATGGACGAGACGAGATGATTCCCTGTAGGCGTGTTAAATAGTCTGTCTGTCTGTCCCTCTGTCTGTCTGTCTGTGTGTGTTCTCTCTCTCTCTCTCTCGTCTGATGCGTTGTTGGAACATTAGCTCCTCCTCCTTCTCCTCCTCCTAGCGTTCTGATTGGTTGATGTCTTTGTTTATATGTCCACAAATCACGTAGCGATTTGTATAGTCTTAAGAAACACCAAAATATTCCCTTAAAACACCAGAAAACACCAAAATATTCCCTTAAAACACCAGAAAACACCAAAATATTCCCTTAAAACACCAGCAAACACATAGCGATTTATAATACCCCTTAAAAAAACACCCCAATAAAACATGGTGGTCATCTCTCTCACTCGTTTTAATCTTGATAAATCTGTGTGAGTGTTTTAATTCTCAGGCCTTGTTTATAGTTTCCGCAGCCGGATGTGACTAGGTGAGGTAAAAAGGTTAATGGCATAGTGAGAGCTGAAAGATGGTCAGTGATGGAGAGAGGGGGAGGGAGAGGGAGAGAGAGAGAGAGAGAGAGAGGGGGAGGGAGAGAGAGAGTGGGGGGGTGGTGAAGGGGGAGAGATAGAGAGAAAGAGGGATGGAGATGGAGGAGGGGAGGTGGTGGGGAGAGAGAGAAAATAACGAAGAGAGAAAACTAGCAAAGAAGAAAGAGGGAAGGAGAGAAAGAGATAGAGAGAGAACAAAGAACAACAGAGAGAGAGAGAGAGACATAGAGAGAGACAGTACCCCAGGTCATTATCCACCATCTTCACTACACACTCACAGCTCGTCCAGGTATCACGCAGGTAAGAGGGGACAGGTACAAAGTCACGCTCACCTCTCACTAAATCATCCCGTGTGTGTGTGTGTGTGTGTGTGTGTGTGTGTGTGTGTGTGTGTGTGTGTGTGTGTGTGCGTACTGAGTGTGAAATATGTGTATTATTATTATTATTTTATATTTTATTATTATTATTATTATTATTATTATTATTATTATTATTATTATTATTACTATTATTACTACCATTACAGATGACGATGTGAGCAGAGATGTGTTAACTGCTATGAGACTGAAAGATCTGCCACCTACACCACACCCTAACACACCTCACTGTAAGTACTTCACTATCACGGTCATTATTTTAACACAATTATATCACTTCATCACGCTACATTCGCTATAATTACTGTACGATGATTATTTCGACTCAATAATCACAAAATAATTATTACATTAGACACCCCAGCTTATTTTACCTGAAGATTAGACACCCCAGCTTATTCCACCTGAAGATTAGACACCCCAGCTTATTTTACTTGAACATTAAACACCCCAGCTTATTTTACTAGAAGATTAGACACCCCAGCTTATTCCACTTGAACATTAGACACCCCAGCTTATTTTACTAGAAGATTAGACACCCCAGCTTATTCCACCTGAACATTAGACACCCGAATGCTACCTGCTAAGGGTTAGATTAAAGTAGATTAGATTAGGTTAGGGTAGACTAGGTTAGGTTAGGTTAGGTTAGGTTAGGTTTGGTTAGGGTAGACTAGGTTAGGGTAGGTTAGGTTAGGTTTGAGGTAGACTAGGTTAGGGTAGGTGGTTGTAGGGAGACTAGGTTAGGTTAGGTTTGGTTAGGGTAGAAGGTTAGGTTAGGTTAGGTTTGGTTAGGCAGACTAGGTTAGGGTAGGTTAGGTCTGGGCATATATTTAATCTTCTAGTAAAATAAGCTAGGTATCTAATCCTCATGAGCTGTCTATCGTGTAGGGGTTGAGTGTGTATACCTCTCCGCCACACACACAGGGAGTGAGAGAGGCAGGCAGGTAGGCAGCAGGGCGGGGTGAGGTAAGGTGAGGGTGGGGCCTGAAAGTTTCCCCTCACCTCTACATTGTTATAACCTTTACTAATATATTCCTCCATAGGTAGCCGACGCCCTCCTCACCTGAGTGACCTAGTAGGAGAGAGAGGAGGAGGGAGAGTAGAGAGAGGAGGGAGAGAGAGTAGGGAGAGAGTAGAGAGAGGAGGGAGTGGGGGAGAGTAGAGGAGAGGTAGAGAGGAGAGAGAGAGTGGGAGAGAGAGAGAGAGGAGGGAGAGAGACTAGACAGAGGAGGGAGAGGAGAGAGTAGGAGAGGAGGGAGAGAGAGAGGAGAGGGAGAGAGAGAGAGAGAGAGAGAGAGAGAGGGAGAGAGAGAGAGAGAGAGAGTAGGGAGAGAGTAGAGAAGGTAAACACTAAACTCAAAGACAACAGGAAATAAAAGGTAACTAAATCCCTATCGCTACACGAGAGAGAGAGAGAGAGAGAGAGAGAGAGAGTGTAAACAGTACTCTTGTTGACACACTATGGTCAGCTGGCTGGCTCCCGTGGGTGCAGTTCGCTGCGTGGGTGTGGTCAAGGTGTGGTTTCGCGCCCTTTTTTAGTAGGTCACACCCTGTGTATGGTAGGTCACACCCTCTGTATGGTAGGTCACACCCTCTGTATGGTAGGTCACACCCTCTGTATGGTAGATCAAAACATACCAGGCGCCAGGGAGGGAGAAGGGGGGGGGGTGAGGGAGAAAGGACTCGGAGTGAGGGAAAAGGGGGATTGAGGGAGAAGAGAGGAGTAGTGAGGGAGAGGAGGAATGAGGAAGAAGGGAGGGTAAGGGGGGAAGGGTATGAGGGAGAATCCGCCTCTATGCCCAAAAGATCCAACATTAAATGGTATCTTTGTTGTAGTCACGTCGGGCAGTAAGGAAGAATCGATCCCAGGGCTGAAAAGACTTGTAAGAGGAGTATTGTTATGGAGGCGTCGTGAGGTATAGACTACAGGTGAGAGAGGGTGAGGGAGGGAGGGGAGAGGAGGGGGAGTAGGGAGGAGAGGAGGAGGAGGGGGTAGGGAGGAGGGAGAGGGGAGGAAGATGGTTGTAATGTCTGGGAAGAGAGAGAGAGACAGAGGAAAACAGAAGGGAAGGTAGAGAGAGGGACAGACAGACAGATGAGAGAGAGAAAGAGAGAGACAGACAGACAGAATAGAGAGAGAGACAGAGGGAGAGAGGGGGGAGGGTATTGTAGTTATAGCAGAGATCAAAGGGCACCAAGCGTCTATTAGCTGACGGCATTACACAAACATGGAAGGCACACATCCCCTGGTAGTAATTCACGTGTTATGACAGGCGTTGTGTGTGGTGGGTGTGTGTGGGTGTGTGTGGGTGTGTGTGGCAGGGGTGTGTGTGTGGTGGGGTGTGGGGTTTGTGTGGGGTGTGGGTGGGTATGTGTGTGTGGCTAGGTGTGTGGGTGTGTGTGGTAGGGTGTAGAGAGTTTGTGTGGGGTGTGGGGTGGGTATGTGGGTGTGTATGGGCGGTGGGGGTGGATATATAGATTGGGTTGGAGGTGTGTGTGTGTGGGGGGGGGTATCCTCTACGATTCAACATATTTACATAGAAGAGAATAAACTCACATAACGAAGAGTCATTATAAACAGTGGTGGTGGTCTGAGTGGAGTCTTCTTACCTTCTTTCATATCACATCTCCCTCCCCTCTCTTCCTGCAAATCACTCTCCTCCCCCTTTCATCCCTCCCCCTTTTTACTTCCCCCTTCCCCTCACCCTCTCACCCTCCCCTTCCCTCCCCGTATCTATCTACATCTCTCCCTCAGTTTCCTTCTGTAAAATGGGGAAAGGAGGAGGAGGGAAGGAAGGAGGAAGGAAGGGGAGAGGAGGAGGGGAGAAGGAGGGAGAAATTAGGTGCTTTCAAAGGTAGATTAAAACACACACACACACACACACACACACACACACACACACACACACACACACACACACACACACAAACACATATACAATACACATACGTAACCACATACTCATATATACACACCCACATATACAGCACACACACACACACATCAAGCAGAACGCCACAGGATATAAATAGAGGCACTAACGAGCTCACTATATAGTAATTATAACAAAACAAACATACGTAGGCGTGTGTGGGCGTGTGGGCGTTGGGGGGTTTACTAACGAGAGGCTAACGAGCTACGGAAATGACCACTGGGAGTTAGACAGTGACCGGATTCTCCCAAGACTCTCTCTCTCTCTCTCTCTCTATCTCAGTATTAATTTTATCTCCTAACCTAACCTAACCTAACCTAAGTAAACATATCCACCTAAGGTAAAGTCTCAGGGTAATTCTGACGCCATTTTGGATATCCTTTGTCTTAATTCAGCCAATCAGAATCGTTCTCACATCACCAATTAGGAGACAACTATCACACAGGAACCTTTTGAGTACCCGGAAAGGAGTACCTCAGAGGGGGGGGGGGTGTATGTGGGTCAGGTAGGGAGGTGTTTGGTGGTGGTGGAGAAGAGCAAGTGTGTGTGTGTGTGTGTGTGTGTGTGTGTGTGTGTGTGAAGATAAACATATAAACCTATATCAGCACACACACACACACACACACACAACCAATCGTGGAGGCCATTTAATGTTTCTTATCTAATCTCAATCTTTTAAATCTTTCCCTTAATGTTCACTCATAACACTTAATCTCAGCCTCAATAACACTTAACTGATGAACACCTGGCGAACAACACATAGAACACTGAACAACGCACACAGGAGTTATTTAGAACACTGAAGAACCAGAAAAAACAGTTAATAGTGCTATAATAACTTAAACCTGATAACCAGAACACAATAACAGGGTGAAGAACAACAAGAACATTAATAACAATAACATGAGCACAATCACAACCAGGAAATAACAATAATAATAATAATAATAATAATAATAATAATAATAATAATAATAATAATAATAATAATAATAATAATTATAATAATAATAATAATAATAATAATAATAATAATAATAATAATAATAATAATAATAATAATAATAATAATAATAATAATAATAATAATAATAATAATAATAATAATAATAATAATAATAATAATAATAATAATAATAATAATAATAATAATAATAATAATAATAATAATAATAATAGGGTTGTAAATCAGAGCCTGTAAAATGTAAAGGATTTATTTACACTGAGAAATTTACACGTTTTTGTAAATGTAATGTAGTCGTTAGGTGTAGAGGCGTAGATACAGAGCCATTAATATAGAGCCATTAATATAGAGCCATTAATATAGAGCCATTAAACACAGAGCCATAGTGAGTGATTTATTACCTCAAAGTGGGGTGGATGATAACAGCTGTAGTGGTGGTAGTGGTGGTGGTGGTAGTGGTGGTGGTGGTAGTAGTGGTGGTAGTGGTGATAGTAGTGATGGTGGTGATAGTGGTGGTAGTGGTGGTAGTGGTGATAGTGGTGATAGTGGTGATAGTGGTGACAGTGGTGATAGTGGTGGTGCTTGGTGTCTTATCTCTGTTATCATGTACCGGGTAATGAGTATATAATGGGCGTCCAGACCTTTGTTTTCAACCTTGGTGTGTTACTGATTTTGTTGAGGGGGAGGGGGTAAGAGGAGGGGAGGGGGAGGGAGAGGAGGAGGAGGATGAAGAGGAGGTGGAAGGAGAAGATGGGGAAATGGAAGGAGGGGGGGGATGAAGAGGAAGAGGAAGGGAAGGGAAGGAGGAGGGGGTGAAAGAAGGAAACATAGAGAGGAGGAGGGTGAGAGGGGAGAGAGTGGGGATGGTGAAGGGGGAGGGTGTGGGGGGAGGGGTGAGGGGGAGGTGTGGGGGAGGGGAGGAAAGAAAAGAGAGATACTAGATGATAAGACAGATAGACAAAGCTGTTATTCTTGGATTTTTACCTGAACTAAACTGTGGGAAAGCACAACCTGTTTTGGCCCTAATGGGCCCTACCTACCTACCTAACTGGGCCCACGAATAAAAACAAAAAACATAAGAGACAAATAAAAACAACAAAATTAGCAGGCCTTGGCCTGGGCTATCACTTTGGGGAGGGGAGGAGGGGAGGCTTATAAGGTAGGGGGGGTAGAAAGGAGAGGTAGGTAGGGGGAGGGGGTGAGAGGGGAGCAACAGTGTGAAATAAGCGACACAGATCTACAAGAGAAATTCAAAGTAGTGAAATGTATGGTGGGGGGAGGGAGGTGGGGGAGAGGAGGGAGGTGGGGGGGGAGAAAGGAAAATCACACCCCACTGGGACCACAGGTGATCTCCCCCTGCCAGGTGTTGGGGGGAGGAGGAATTTATAACACAGGAAGCTCAAATAAGAGAGAGAGAGAGAGAGAGAGAGAGAGAGAGAGAGAGAGAGAGAGAGAGTTGGTTGTGTGACATTGACAAAAAACTGATTCGTGTGTAATAATAATAATAATAATAATAATAATAATAATAATAATAATAATAATAATAATAAACGGTTTATTAATAGAGTTGCAGCCGGTGGCTGAAAATATACAGACTTACATGTGATTTACACAATGATATACGTTCAATACATTTACAGGGCTGTACAGTACATAAATCGGGAGCTGTTTATTATTTTAACAACAGATGGGATGGTGCTGTTCTTATATCTATCGGTGCGGGCTCTTATGGGCTGAATTTTGTTGTAGTGGTGGACTGCGCGAGTTGGGTGGGGGGCTGCAGGTGACAGGAGGTGGCGATGACGAGGGTGGTGCAGTAGTCCACTGCCAAACCTTTCCAGTGCTTGGTGGTGGAGGTCACTGAGGGATGGCATTTCCAGGGTGGAGAGAGCTTTGTTGTAGCCCGAGTAGTCTGCGCCGAGCATGATTCTGCAGGCCCTCTTCTGTACCTTCTCTAGCCGACGTTGTTGGGTAGAGTTGAGAGACGACGACCAGGCTGGTGACACATACGTTAGTTTGGGGAGAATAAAGGCGTTGTAGATGGTCCTCAGCTCTGGCGTGGGTGTCCCAAGTGACCTGAGTCGTCGTAGCATGTAGAGTTGGTACGAGGCTGCCTTGATAGTGTGTTTACATGTGTATGTGTGTGTGTGTGTGTGTGTGTGTGTGTGTGTGTGGTTGTGGGGGTAACTTTAATATACTTAACTCTCTCTCTCACACACATACACACACAGCCATTGGTCAAGGCGCGGTAATAGCCCCTTCTGGCCACCAACCACATAATAGCAGCGGTAATTACAGCACTTCAACCTGTGCACCCAGGACCAACTGAACTGATTACCCCCCGCCCTCAAGGTTTATTTTACCTTACCCTAACCTAACCTAACCTTAAGCATAAATAGACATAAAAAGTGAGGAAAAATGAGGAAAGAAAGAGAGATAAAGATAATAAAGATAATAAAGATAGATCAAGGTAATAAAGATAATATGAGAGAATCAAGCGAGTGTCCATATTGTGATCGTTTAATTACTCTACTACTCACGGGAACGAGCAGCACCTTTTTCTCACGACTAATTGATGGTTCCTTCCGTCTGCCCCTCCCCTCCCCACCTCCCCTCTTTGCTGTAACTCTCTCTCTCTCTCTCTCTCTCTCTCTCTCTCTCTCTCTCTCTCTCCTCATCATCCATAAAATTGGTGTAAATCATCCCCCACCCCCCACCGCCCCTCCCTACCCCCCACCGTCCCCCCACTTACCTCCCCCCCCCTACCCTTCCCCGGAACCCTTAATAGTGGGAATTATAGGAATGGGAATCGTCAGGGGGGCCAAGAGGAAGGAGGGGGAAGGGGAAGAGGAGGAGGGGTAGAAAGGATTTAGGAGGAGGAAGAGGAGAGAGAAAAGGGAAGAAGAGAAAGGAAGGGAGGAAGGAGAAGGAGGAGGGAAGGAGGAGGGAAGGAGAAGGAGGAGGAGGAGGAGGAGACAGAGGAGGAGGAGGTAACTTGTATGGTAATTTGTACGGATGTTTACCATGGACTTGCCTCAGGCTCTTCCTCCCTCTTCCTCCTCCTTCTTCCTCCCCTCCTCCTCTTCTTCCTACCTTCCTTCTCCTCCTCCTCCTCCTCCTTTCTTCCCCTTCTTCCTCCTCCTCCTCCTCTTCCTCCCCTCCTCCTTCTCCTCAGGTGTGAATTGGACTGAATATAAGCCATTTTTCTCTGCGTCAGTCAGCTCTATGTGTACCAACCCTTTCACTCACTGACGCAGCAAATGATGAATTCTTGGAGGACGAGGTAGGAGGGGTGGAGGAGGTAGGGAGGGGTGGAGGACGAGGTAGGAGGGGTGGAGGAGGTAGGGAGGGGTGGAGGAGGAGGTAGGAGGGGTTGAGGAGTGAGTGGGAGGGGTGGAGGTGATGGGAGAGGGTGGAGGAGGGAGGTAGGAGGGGTGGAGGGAGTGGGTAGGAGGGGTGGAGGAGGAGGTAGGGAGGGTGGAGGTAGGTGGGGAGGGGTGGAGGGAGGAGGAGGTGGGAGGGGTGGAGGGAGGTAGGGAGAGGGGGGGTGGAAGAGAGAGGAGGAGTGGGAGGGTGGAGGAGGGGAGGTGGGAGGGTGGAGGAGGGAGGTAGGAGGGGTGGAAGAAGAGGGAGGTGGGAGGTGGAGGAGGAGGTAGGGAGGGGTGGAAGAGGGGAGGTGGGAGGGGTGGAGGAGGAGGTAGGGAGGGTGGAGGAGGAGGTAGGGAGGGGTGGAAGAGAGAGGAGGTGGGAGGGGTGGAGGACAGAAAGGTAGGGGGGTGGAGGGAAGGGTTGAGGGGGTGGAGGAGGGAGGTAGGGAGGGGGTGGAAGAGGAGGTAGGAGGGGTGGAGGACGAGGTAGGGAGGGGTGGAAGAGGAGGGGGGGTAACGTCTCAAGGTTACACACTACACACAGGCAGCAGCTCGTGAGGGGGGGGAGGCGGCCGGATGTTCGAGGTGGATGGACCGGATGTGTGGAGGTGGCTGGCCGGAGGTAAACACAGCGCGGGGAAGTTGCCGGAGGAGGAGGAAGAGGAGGAGGAGGAAGAAGAGGAAGTCAAGAAGAAAGAGAGAGAGAGAGAGAGAGAGAGAGAGGGTTGATGCGTATGGACTGAGTGGGTCGGATGCTTAGTTTTGAGTGCGTATTGCGTGCGTGGAAAACGTAATATACTGTATAGGTGTACTGTTGACGTTTAAGAAACCATTTGCGTGTGGATTGCATGTGTAAGATACTTTATGTACTGTGTGTGTGACATGTGTACTGCAAAGTTTGGGTAACATTTTTTTGCGTGTACTGCGTGCGTGTGTGCGGTTTGCGTGGACTAATTGACATTAGATACGTTTTCATTAGCATGGGAAACATTTTTGCGTGTATTGTGAGCTTTAGGAACGTTTTTGCGAGTACTATGGGTTTAAATTAACGTTTTTTTTGCGTATTGCTAAGATTGGGACGGGGGTGGGGGGGGGCGTGGGCGTGTGTGAGTGGGGGCGGGGTGCGTGAGACCGGACACAAATCAGGTTGTTTTACTTGGAAAGAGCCTGAGGCTATATTTGTTTGTCCAACAGGTACACAGGAGAGCATGAGGGGGGCGGTACTCAATCTCAGTCAGGAAATTAGTGGTGAGAGAGAGAGAGAGAGAGAGAGAGAGAGAGAGAGAGAGAGAGAGAGAGAGAGAGAGAGAGAGAATAAAGATAGCATGATAAGCGACCACCAAGAGGAGAATGGAACTATAGAGAGAAGGACACACACACACACAGGGCTCCTACCACCACAATACACCATAGTTCACAATAGTCAGTAATAAACCCGTAATAACGACATAATTCTTCTCCGGTTCTTTCACTCTTCCAATAATCACCATAACTCACCCATCAATAACTCACCCATTAATAACTCCAGCTGTAGGGAGGGAAGATCACTTGAGTCTTCAGTTATCAAGACATTATGGGGACATAGGGAGGAGGGGGGAGGGGGAGAGGTGTGGTGGGGTGAGGGAGAGAGAGAGATGTGAGGCGTGAGAGAGGTATGTTATCAGATCTACAACGTCACCTGTATTAGATCACGGATGAGTCACTTTTGGCCACAGGTAAAGTCATCCCTACTACCTCACCTGGAGAGCGAGAGAGAGAGAGAGAGAGAGAGAGAGAGAGAGAGAGAGCACCATCACCTTAACCTAATATACACAAAAGAGACAGATAAACAGACAGAGAAAGAGATAGCTAGACAGACAGACATGAGAGAGAGAGCCCACCATCACCTCAACATGACAGACAAACTCACACTGTGGGAGGTCACACAGTCAGGGTGTCATAACCATCCTCCTCACCGTGACACTTTACACTACCTGTTATTTCGTTTATACTATACCAAGTTAAATAAAACAAAGAGAGCTGAATTGTAACTTTTATAGCTTCTAAGATAAAACAAAGAGCACTGAATTGCTACGTTTATAGCTTCTGAGACAAAAAACAAAAGATAACTGAATTATCATGTTTATATTTTCTAAGATGATAAATAAATAAAACAAAAGAGTTCTGAATTGTTACGTTTATAGCTTCTAAGATAAATAAAAAACAAAAGAGAGCTGAATTATTCCGTTTATACTTTCTAAGGTAAATAAATAAATAAAACGAAAGAGGTGAGCCATGTAGTTAAGATCCTTGAAGAAAGTCGTAAACACAGAGGTGAGTTATAATTAGTAGGTGTAGGGGTGGATGGAGGTGTAGGGGGTGTAGGGGATGGTGGGTGGTGTAGGGGGTGATGGGTCATCACCACAGTAGCGGGTAGGAGGAATGTTAATGGTGGTCTACCCGGGTCACATCTGTGGTGATTATCTACCCTGGTCATTCATTTACCTATTCATTCTACCACCCACCACTACCACCACCACTACTACCCTCACTGTTTATATCTACCCTACGCTCAGTCAACCACCAGCACTACGACCAATACTACTACCACCACCCCCACCATTACTACTACCCTCACTGGCCATCTACTCCCACCTACCACTACTACTACCACCACTACCACTACTACAATCACCACTATTACTTTCTCTCCCTATCTACCTGCCACAGTATGGAGGAAAAACGTGGTGTGTGTGTGTGTGTGTTGAGGGTATAGGTGGGGAGTGTGTGTGTGTGGGTGTGTGTGTGTGTTGAGGGATAGGTGGGGGTGTGTGTGTGTGTGGGTGTGTGAGGGTATAGGTGAGTGTGTGTGTGGGTGTGTGTGTGTTGAGGGTATAGGTGGGGAGTGTGTGTGGGGTGTGTGTGTGTGTGTGTTGAGGGTATAGGTGGGGAGTGTGTGTGTGTGGGTGTGTGTGTGTGTGTGTTGAGGGTATGTGGGGAGTGTGTGTGGGTGTGTGTGTGTGTGTGTGTTGAGGGTATAGGTGGGGAGTGTGTGTGTGTGGGTGTGTGTGAGGGTATAGGTGGGAGTGTGTGTGTGTGTGTGTGTTGAGGTATAGGTGGGGAGTGTGTGTGTGGGTGTGTGTGTGTGTGTGTGTTTGAGGGTATAGGTGGGGAGTGTGTGTGTGTGTGTTGAGGGTAGGTGGGGAGTGTGTGGGGTGTGTGTGTGTGTGTGTTGAGGGTATAGGTGGGGAGGTGTGTGTGGGTGTGTTGAGGGTATAGGTGGGGAGGTGTGTGTGTGTGTGTGTGTGTTGAGGGTATAGGTGGGGGAGTGGTGTGTGTGGGTGTGTGTGTGTGTGTGTGTTGAGGGTATAGGTGGGGAGTGTGTGTGGGTGTGTGAGGGTATAGGTGGGGAGTGTGTGTGTGTGTGTGGTTGAGGGTATAGGTGGGGAGTGTGTGTGTGTGTGGTTGAGGGGTATAGGGTGGGGAGTGTGTGGGTGTGTGTGTGTGTGTGTTGAGGGATAGGTGGGGAGTGTGTGTGTGTGTGTGTGTTGAGGGTATAGGTGGGGAGTGTGTGTGTGGGTGTGTGTGTGTGTGTTGAGGGTATAGGTGGGGAGTGTGTGTGTGTGGGTGTGTGTGTGTGTGTGTGTTGAGGGTATAGGTGGGGAGGTGTGTGTGTGTGGGTGTGTGTGTGTGTGTGTTGAGGGTATAGGTGGGGAGTGTGTGTGTGGGTGTGTGTGTGTGTGTGTTGAGGGTATAGGTGGGGGTGTGTGTGTGTGGGTGTGTGTGTGTGTGTGTTGAGGGTATAGGTGGGGAGTGTGTGTGTGGGTGTGTGTGTGTGTTGAGGGTATAGGTGGGGTGTGTGTGTGTGGGTGTGTTGAGGTGATAGGTGGGGAGTGTGTGTGTGGTTGTGTGTGTGTGTTGAGGGTATAGGTGGGGAGTGTGTGTGTGTGGGTGTGTGTTGAGGGTATAGGTGTGAGTGTGTGTGTGGGGTGTGTGTTGAGGCATGGTGGGGAGTGTGTGTGTGTGTGTGTGTTGAGGGCATGGTGGGGGAGTGTGTGTGTGGGTGTGTGTGTGTGTGTGTTGAGGGTATAGGTGGGGAGTGTGTGTGTGTGTGTGTTGAGGGTATGGTGGGGGGTGTGTGTGGGTGTGTGTGTGTGTTGAGGGTATAGGTGGGGAGGTGTGTGTGTGGGTGTGTGTGTGTGTGTTGAGGGTATAGGTGGGGAGTGTGTGTGGGTGTGTGTGTGTGTGTGTTGAGGGTATAGGTGGGGAGTGTGTGTGTGTGTGTGTGTGTGTGTGTGTGAGGGTATAGGTGGG